>NC_056744.1:485684612-485985445 GCF_019279795.1 Protopterus annectens
GATTTCTTATCTAGGTTAAATACCTTATTTATCTCTGTGTTCAAAAAGTCTCTAAATATTTGTAAAATTAATCAATTCTCAGAATCTTGATTGTATTTGGACCTTAAATTTTCAACAGTATATGCACACACACACACACACACACACACACACACACACACACACACACACACACACACACACACACACACACACACACACATATCAGTACCATTTAATAAATGATGCCAGTAAATTAAGTTACTTTGTTGTTTCAATAGTAGCATTTTGTTGGAGTTATGAGTTTCTAAGCAGTTATTTGTAAATGCAATTTGAAACATATAAAACATTAAGTCTTTAATACAATGGTTAGAATATGTGAAGTTTTGGAAAGGTGAAATTATGCTATTTAAGTAAGGGATTTGAGAAGAAGGTGTAATTTCATCTATACAAAAATATTTTAATAACCAGATAAAATTATTAGGGGCTATTTATTTATGACTGGTTGTGATATATTTATTATTAACTAATAATATTTCTTGATGTATTCATTTCTATTTTGAATCATAAGATGAATTATTCCACAACACAATAACTTTTACAATTGTTGAGGTAGCATACAATTGAATGGATCTAGGACTACTGAACGAAAGTTCAATAGTCCAAATCCACAATACCCGAACGCACTTTAACGAAAGCGCTTTCACCGAAAAAGCGCTTTCATTAAAGTCTGTAAAAAAAAAAAAAAAAAACACGATCTTCTTTTATGCAGGGGGACAAGCCCCCCTGTACCCCCCATGTGGCAGGTTGTGTCCCCACCCCCCTACTTTTATATTCTCACTCCGAGGTCGCACTACAGTGGGGAAAAGGGAATTCTCCCTTAACCGCACCGTAGTGCGATCGGCACAACCAGCATACATAACTGAAAGTGCTGCTTCGGTGAACAGCACTTTCGGTTATGTATGTTTGGTGATTTCTGCTTCGGCAGAAAGTGCCATCGGGGATCTGTTCGGATCCCAGTTGAATATCAGGGAATCCCATTCCACAATTATCCCTTTTCTGTGCTAATCAAAGGAAACTCTTGGTTTATTATGATGCAAAAAAAAAAATGTAACTAGAATATTGTTTATCTTCTTCATCAATTTTTTGGCGGAGATAGTACTAAAGATTGTAAGACAATATTACAGGGAGAATTAGCATCCTAATAAGTATTAATCGTTCTTCCATGGTGAAGAAGAATTCGTTTCATTTGATTGCTATTCCAATTGAAGTTAGAATATTTTTTGTATGAATATGTTTTATTTAAGCAATAACCGACGACGTGGTGTGGTATATTGAAGAGTTACCCACGGTTGGCATGGTTTAATCATACTTACTTTTCTTAAGTAATGTCTTTGTATAAAGGCGCATTACTGTTCTTCCACTGGTGGTGGTATACTGCTTCCTTGTGTTGAAGTTCTGAGCATGTGTATGGGAATTGAGTTCCTATGCATACCCAGTATATCAATGCTTTGAAATGGAAGCAACGGAGAAAAGAAAGTCTCCGTTGCTCCGTTTCTTTTCTTTTTTTTAAATTTATTAAGAAAAAGGTTTTGGACACTTTATACCAATGGAAAAAAGTCCAGGCCACTGGACCTTTTTACGTTGGTATATTGTGGGATTTACAATGGGCACGCTGGCCAATCAGCATGCACATTTTGGAATATTAATGGGGGGACATTGTATAATGGAGATTTACCCACAGTTGGAGTGATTAAATAAAGCCAACCGTGGGTAAAGTTCAATATACCACAACCACAGAGTTGGTTATTGCTATTATACAATGACATTATTTAAAAAAATACTTACTTTTCTTAAATAATGTCTTTGTATAACGGCACATTACTGTTCTTCCGCCGGTGGTGGTATACTGCTTCCTTGTGTTGATGTACTGTGCATGCATATGGGACTTGCATCTCTATGAATACCCAAGTACATCAATCCTTTGAAACGGAAGCAACGGAGAAAAGAAAGTCTCCGTTGCTCCACTTTTTTTCTTTACTTTATTAAAAAAAAAGGTTTTGGACACTTTAAACCAATGGAAAAAAGTCTGGGCCACCTGACCTTTTCCATTGGTATATTGTGGGATTTACAACGGGCACGCTGGCCAATCAGCGTGCATGTTTTGGATGACTCAACCCTTATCACCACCTCGGACAACATGTCACATCTCCATTCACATACACAAAACACATTCATCGCTGAAAAAAATGTCTTAATGAAAACCAGCTTATCCAAAACCTTAAAAAAATAAACTCTTACTCTTCCTACCAAGATCACTCTCATGCCACAAATCCACCTTTTCCATTTCTTCTCTAAACAATACAGTTGTCAAAGTTAATCTACATACTAAACTCCCGGGCACCATAATAGATGACCAACTAAAATTTGATTAGCCTATTCAACAGTATATCTTAAAAACACATCAAAAACTTGGATTACTGTATCAGAACAAAAAATGTCTTACACCAGACACCAAACTGTCCCCAGCTAGGGCTTTTCTGCTGCCATGCCTTCTCTATGTTTCTCCCATCCTCATAAGCTTAGAATCTACATTAATCTCCCAACTCAAACAAACATATAATAAAATTGCCAGATTTGCAACAAACTAACCTTATAAATCACACCATTGCATTGCATTAAAAAAAACTGCAATGGTCCGAATTCCCCCATCAACTTCATATCTCACAGTTACAAATCGCACACTCCATCCTACACAAACCTACTGCCTGCCCCCCCCCTCGTTTCCTCCAACATCCCCACTAGATATCTCAGAAACTCTGATCAATAACTCCTTGACATAAATAAACCCATCAAAAACATTGGTAAACTACTTTACAATTACAGTGTGTCTTTAGCCTGGAACAAACTTCCTAACTCTGAGACATCCAAAATACAAATCAAATCAAAAAGCAACTAAAACTTTTTCTCTTAAGCTCATGGATCTGCCCTTGCCAGGAGCCTACACGAACCCTCCCAACTCTCCGACCTTTTCTCTCTTCCTTTAACTCACTTCTCTTCCTCTCTAATAACCCTTTGGCTACTTTTCTTTGAATCTGCCTCTCTCACAATTTTTTAAATACCTATACTCATGGAGTACTGTGACTACAATGTATTCACAACTTTTGTAGTTACTGACACTCTTATAGTGCATTGACTCCAATCTGCCTTTATATTGTACATTCCAGGCCTCATTTGTAAATATATATTGTGCAAATTTGAAAATGCCAGATTTTGATTAAATTGATCTCTTTCTAATTGTTTACTGTAATCTGTATTTTGCTTAACTTTTTGTGCATATTCAATGTTTTACTTTTTATTTTACTACATTGTATAACATAAAATACATTTTTCTATGAAAATTTGTATGTAATTTCCTGGAGCTTTTCTCCTGGGTTCTCCACTGAAAATGGGCTTGTAGCTAGCTGGGCCAACCCGGTTAACAAATGTCAAATAAATAAATAAATAAATAAAATACTAGTGATTTTAAAAGTTGATAGAATTACAGGTCTTTAGTTAACATGTAATGCCTGAAGTAAAAGAAGTCCATGATTTTATTGAGCACTATTGTTTGCTGAATTTAAATCATCTATTTGTCTCAAAAAAATCACAGATTTAAGGAGGGACAAATCAAAGTACTGAACTGGAATTAGAGATTTCTTTGAAACTCAAGGAGAGTTGAGATATTCCAGTGCACCTGAGGCCAAGGTTTGAGGAAAGACTATGTAGTTGTAGCATCAGAAGTGAGGTTGTATGTTCTGCACACTTGCGCATAAAGTGGTACTGAGCCGTGAACTGGTCATCCTTTGGCATTGAGCTCGGTTAGATGATTGGGGAAGTGGAAGGACATACATGCCCAACCAAAATATGCAATGAAAATGTCTAGAAAAAAACTTTCTGATGGTTCTGTGTGAGACAAGTTCAACTTCCACCTCTGGGACAGGGGAAGTCCAGTACACGAATTTGAATGGATCCCATTGAAAACACCAGTAGCTAAGATGTTAGCATGGTGATGGTCCATGTTTAAATGTTGGTGGTCCTGGGATTCAGTGGAAAAAGCAGTGGTGAAGGAAGCCACCAAAACAAAGAGAAGTTTCATGCAATGCTAGTCTGGGGAGGGGATTTCTGGCTTTGACTGATAGGTACTGACTATTCCCGCGGTGGTGGTGCTGCGGTAGCATTGTCGCCTCACAGTAGGATGCTGTCTGGTTCGATTCTCAGCTAGAGTGTCTTCTGTATGGAGACATGCGTGAATGGGCGTACCTTCGTTGAAGGTTGTGCGTTGGGGCTGGTAACTCCGCATGTAAAAATTAACTACCAATCATTAGCAGACCGGAGTTCAGCTGTGGTGACCCCTAACCGGGAAAAGCCGAAAGACACAAACAAACTGATAGGTACTGACTGGCAAGGAAGGACACAGGTCTGGCAGTCATCAAAGGAAAGGCTGAGGAGTGTGAGGAGTTTGGCTAAACCACCCTCCAACTCCAAATGGACATTATCCAGACTTTACAGTTCTGCTATTTGCAAATCATAAAAACTATAACAGGTTCGCAGATTGCAAACTTGCAGCAGCAAGGAAAAAAAAGAACCAATGGCAATAACAGCTTGTGGGTAGTACACCATCACAACAGATAATGTTGCTACGTCACAGTATTAGGGGTTCCAGTCTAATTCTCTGCCAAAATGCCTTCTTTGTAAATTCTTCATATTTCCCAGTGTCCATATGAGTTTTAAACAGTTGCTCACATTTTCTCCCACATCCCAAAGATATACAGTCCTCTAAATTGCCTGTAATTTTCTGAGCCATATGGCAAAGCGAGAATGTGCATTGGTAATGTAGTGTCTTCTGCTAGAAAAGGTGCTGGTTTCCTATGACCCTTAACTGACTTTAACAGCAACTTATGATAAAATGACTGGTTTGTTTGAATCTTGTACATTAAAAAATATTTTTCCTTTCTAAATGATCGGTGACAGTTGTTACAAAGTAGTAAACCTTAGAGTAAGGTACAGGCTGCATTACTCCATGTCCCAATACTCATAAAATTAATCCCAGGATCACTGTACCTTGGAGAAAAGGGGATAATCTGAGGTACTACAACACTGTTTTTAGTATGTATTCCTCTCATATTCACACTTTTCTTTCCATTATTCTGAGGATCACAAATATAAACCTCAGAATTTCTACAGGCTCCTAATTTTCAAGGTACAGTGATCCTGGGGTTAGTTTTTAGGGTCTATATTAGATCAGCAAATACTTAAACAAGCGAACGCTGATTGATCGACCTTATTTTAGTGAAAGTTAGTAATATCGAAGCAACAGAAACTCAAATTTTTTCCTAGGGAAAGAATTTGGTTGTCCGTTTCTGTTGCTTCGGTATTTTCAGTGCTGTGGTGGAAAGTTACGGGTTGGATTCAGGTAAGTGTGCGATTGTTTGGATGTGAGTGTTAGGGTAGGTTAGGCGAGTTAGGATAAGGGTTTGGGTTAGGTATGAGTGCGATTGTGTGGACATGAGGGTTAGGGTGGATTTAGGTGAGTTAGGGTTAGGAAGCGGGTGAGGTGAGTGTGCGATAGTGAAGGACCTTAGGGTTAGGGTTTGGGTTAAGGTAAGTGGATAGTTAGTGGTGTGTGCATAGTTTAGTGTAGGGTTAGGTGTCAGATTTTAGGTGTATGTGTGTGAATGTCTGTTTGTTTGGTGTGCTTGTGTTGTGTGTATGTGTTTTGGATCAGCGATTTTTTTCCCTAGGAAAAAAATCGCTGATCTGACAGTTCGAGATTGTAAGCTTTCACTTATGTAAGGTCGATCAATCAGCGTTCGCTTTTTTAAGCGTTCCCTGATATAATATAGACCCAGTTTTTATGAGTAGTGGGGTGTAGGGGAATGCAGCCTCCAATACATTTCAAATGCATTGTTTTGGGCCTGACTTGCAGTTTCTTTTTTGCACTTACAAGTTTGGGTACTGTAGTTGCAATAAGGAACATTGGAAAAAAAATAATTATGAAGTACAAACCTTATCCTCTACAATTAAGATTTCAAATCACAATATATTAAAGTCAGGCATTTCATTTAATTGGCTAAGTGGGTAAGTGAAATGATCCTTCTTTGACCCTTCTTAGCCATGATCTGATCCATAATGGTAAGAATAAATAGACTGTATTTGTGGGCAATTTACTGTAGCCAATTACCAGCATGTTTTTGGGAGGTAGAGAAAGAAACCAGAGTAGTTTTTAAATCTGTTACTTAATTGTCCACCAGTTAAGTTAAATTGACATACATAACTTTTCAGGGGCAACCCAGGAGCACTTTCTGTTTAAGTGATTTGTTCAGAGTCACATAACTTGCGAATGGAAACTGACAAAATGAAATCTAGGACTATAGGATGAAGCATGTTAATAGCTAATGGTTATAACCAACTGCCATATTCACTGACAGACAACCCATGCAGAGACTGAGAAAATGCACAAATCTCCACACAAACATTGTTTGGACATTAGGAATGGATTTTGAAGCTGCGAGGCAGCCAACTGTTGCAGATATTTGAACTGGTCCAGAAACTGCTAATATGTGCAGTTAAACAATTCAGACAGTCAGATAGAAATTCACACATAGGTACAGTAACAAACAACAGTAGATAGGGACTTTCACAGGGTTTGGAAAAATGTGATTACAATGGCTATAAAGATTTAAACCACAAAATCAAAAATACAGTTAATAAATGCTATTGGTTATCAGAAAGACACTGACATTGTGATTACCATCAAGACCTATGCAGAAAAAAAGGGCATGTTCTTATCATAGTGTTTAGCTCCTTTTATTCTGTAGCCATACCATAAGGACTTCTGTGTGAGAAAGTAAGTCCACTTTGTGCCTTTAGACGTGTCAAAATAATTACTCTGTTAATAAGCATTTTACAGCCTCAGATGTCAAAATAATTTCCATATGGTAAGAGGTATGACTCATATCACTAATAATGCAGTGTAATATAGATACACTAATACATTTGCTCATTTTTTTTTACACAGGAAAAGCTTCTCTAGTCCATAATGTCTTAGTTGAGGAAATATTTCAGATCAGGGAATATGCAAGGAATGTGCTGTATAACATATGATTAATAGCCATGAATGTAAAACAGATGGACATGAACATAAGAATTTGGAATGATGTGGGAAGGGTAGCAAGTGGAAGAGGAGGAGGGCAGCAAGACAAGTCTGGCACACGAGATAACAACTGCCTCCATACATTATGTAAATGTGTGTGTGTGTGTGTGTGTGTGTGTGTGTGTGTGTGTGTGTGTGTGTGTGTGTGCGTGTGTGTCTGTGCATGTGTGTGTGTGTGTGTGTGTGCGTGTGTGTGTGTGTGTGTGTGTGTGTGTGTGTGTGTGTGTGTGTGTGTGTGTGTGTGTGTGTGTGTGTGTGTGTGTGTGTTCGTTTAGGGAGGTTTACATTCAGCAGGCCACAGTAAAGTACATGAGTTTAACCATATATTTCAAGATAAGGAGAAAAGATAAGAGAATATATAGCAGTTGAGGTAATGGCAGTCATTTAAGAATGCATAGCTGACATCACAGATGCTTACAAATATTTTTATTTGCTTGTTGTATGTTATAATGAGGGTATATGTAACTATAAACAAAGAGCTGGTAAGCAAAAATAAGTTTTTTTCTTCTTTGGTCATCAGCTTCACAGGACATTTCTTTGGTACTCAATTTTGGGGTGAGGGTGCTGCCACTGTGAAGATTGCCTAGAGTGCCAACTGACCTATGAATCATAGGACACATAGAATCTTCAAGGCTTTAGGGTTTTGTGACCATTAAGCCTTGCCAGTTCCCACCCTAGACTGTACCTTCATTCTCAAGGAAGGCTATGCCAGTCATGACTAGGGTGAATTTATGAATATCAATCCAATTATCCAAGACTTTTGCAGGGAAGATAGTGTACCACACTGCTTTATCTGCAGGGAAAGTCTGTTCCAGAGGGGAGGGACGCAATAAGTAATGAATCGTTCTCAACCACCTTGCTGTATTGATCTGTTGTAGTAGGTTTAGATCACTTCTTCTGGTATTTTTGGGACAGTTTGATTTGTGAAGATACAAGAGATCCTGGACTACTGGATCCCTGACTACTTGGAAGACAAGGCAACAGTCTCCTCTAAGGAGCCTATAAGTTACAAAAAAGTGCTTTAAGTCTTTTCTGGTAGCTTAGTGATTTTAAGACTATGATCGTTATTGTTAGGAACCTCTGGGGGCTTTCCAACAGTTTGATAAGTTTGGTAAGGGACATCACAAAGGGGGTAATGCATTCTATAAGTGATCAGTGCTGAATACAAGAGGACAATAACCTCTCTAGATCTGGATGATCTTATCTTGGAGATCAGCTGCACCAAGTAGGATTTCCTGACAATTATTATTTCATTTTGGTCAAAGGAGTGGGGAATTATCATCCCAGGTTCCCAGATCTCTAACTACATTTTGATTTTGAATGATTTATCTGCCAAATGTGACAATGATGCATCTTTTATAATTTTATTTTAGACAGGCTTTAATAAACCAGGTATTTATAAGTGCAAATTCCCGACAGAGGGCTTCTGTGTCACAGGGAGATTTGACAATGATTCTCATTTTGCAGCAATCTGCAGACTTGGTTAGTTACACGTCTTGGTTTTTACTTTGTAGATTAGGCAAGTAAATACTGAATAAAAGCACTCCCAGCACTGAGCCCTGCTGGACACCACTGGCTACCTTCACATTCTCTGATGCTGCTCCTGCCCCCTGCACTTCATGGGTTCCACCATTTAGCTAAATTGCTATCCATCTTATTAAACAGGGATCTATTTGTACTGCATTAATTATTGCTAGCATGGAGGATGGTGTCAAATTCCACGGGCAGATCAAGGTAAACTGTGATGTGTACACTGTGACTGCTGTCTACAGCTTGTTTTACCTTCTCAAAGAAGTTAAGCAGCCTCATTAAATAGGATCTACAAAATCAAATTGCTGCTTATCTATCCTAATAAAAAAAATAATGTCAGTGTTAGTCAAGTCTGTCATAATATGTTCCAGTAACTTACAAATAAAACTTGTCAGACTGATTGGTCTATGCTGACACTAAACCTGCAGCCAGACTCAAGTTCAATAGCTTTGTCTTCTGTATCCATAAAGATAAGACTCATCAAACTGATAGGGCTATAGTTTCTGGTAGAAATATAACCGGCACAACCAGTGCCCTGTGGGGGTCTCATGAACAAGTGCCTACCCCCTCAGCTCTTGAATCAAGGAGCAAAAAAAAAAGGACTTTTCCAAAACTTGCAGGATTTTTCCTGCCGATGGTAAGAGAATCCCAATCCATAACCCCCCCCCCTCCGATTTTCAAGTGGAGAGCACATCCATTCCTGTACTGGCACAAACCAGCTGGCCAAATGCATGCATGCACTCTTCCCATCCTAGCCATTCAGGTCCCATTTCTGTGCCCTGTCCCCAACTCTCTTTCCTCACTCTTTAGTAACACAAAAAGTACAGTTTTGTACCTACCATAAATGTAGATGTTCGAGTGTATACACTGCTGCAGTCATTATACTTGGGTTATCCTGCCATCAGGCGGTCCCTCAGTCGGCCAGAGTTCCAAAGTCTTGGTCCGGCGTCAGTTGCTGTCACTTCTTCCCTGACGTCAGTGCGCCAGGGGTATATATGCAGCTGATGCCATTTTCTTCAGTTTTTCTTGCCCCAGATGTCAGGTGCCCCAAAAAGGTAGGCAATGTAAATTGCTAATAAAACATACATAAGAAAAGCAATCAAAAACTTTCAGTTACCAGCAAATACTCCCCATAGGTAGCAAAGGGTAGAAGGCTTAGGTAAGTACCAGCAAGTAAGAGGGGAAGGAGGGAGGGTAACCTAGACTGCAGCAGTGTATACACTCGAACATCTACATTTATGGTAGATACAAAACTGTACTATGTTCATCGTGTTACACTGCTGCAGTCATTACACTTGGGTAGAATCCCAAAGCTGAGGTAGGGTGGCTGGTTCTATAAGGCATTAGGGGTGGCTATAAGGCCCTGCAGCACTGCAGTGGCAAAGCCAGCTCTGGATTTAGAGTAAAGAGGCAGATGGTAATGCTTGGTGAAGGTATGTACAGAACTCCAAGTTGCTGCTTCCAAAATGTCCTTGGTAGGTACTCCTCTGAGGTAGGCAGTTGAAGTGGCTGTTGCCCTGGTGGAATGAGACCTAATGCTGTTAGGTACAGTTTTCCCATGGTGTGTATAGCAGAAACGTATACAATGCCCTATCCATTTTGAAATGGTCTGTTTTGAAATGGCTTTTCCCTGTGCTCCTGCAGCATATGCTACAAACAATTGCTCAGTTTTCCTGAAAGCTTTCGTTTTGTCCAAGTAGAAGCGTAACTGCCTGTGTATGTCCAAGGAATGCAGAAGACTCTCCCCTTTATTCTGTGGATTTGGATAAAAAGTTGGCAAGTGAATAGTTTGGTTTAGAGCCACACTTGATACCACCTTTGGCATAAAAGTAGGGTTTGTTCTTAAAGACAACCTGTCTTGGTGGAAAATGATGAAAGGTTCCACTGCCATTAGTGCCTGTAATTCTGAAACTCTTTATGCTGAGGTTATTGCCAGGAGCAGAGCAGTTTTCCAAGAGACATATTTTAAGTCTGCTGAGTTAGCTGGCTCAAAAAGAGGTAAAGTTAATTTTTCCAAGACGAAGTTGAGGTCCCAAGTTGGAGTTGGTGCTCTATGGGGCGGTCTTATGTTTTTAGCCCCTCTGATGTACTGTTTTAGCAAAGGATTAGAAAAAATTGGTGGGTCCGTGTTGTAATGAGCAGAGATGGCAGAGGCGTGGATCTTAATGGATGAAAAAGAGAGGCCTTTGTCCAGCATCTCAGTTAAGTATTGTAGTATCTGAGGAATATTTGGGACAAGAGGGTCAAGGCTGTGAGCCTGGTTCCAGGCACAGAATCTCTTCCATTTATCCGAATAGGCTTTCCTGGTGCTAGGCCTTCTGGCCTCTAGAATGACATTCATAACAGCTTTGGAGAGAGGCATTGCTTGCTTCATAGGTTCATAGGTTCATAGGTTGGTACTAGGCTATCAGCCCTAGGGCCATATATATATAGCCCAACATAACAATTCCCTGGCTATTTCTTCCCACATTATTTACTTTCCTGGACCCCTGTCTAGCCCCCCTTAGTCTTGACTAAGGAATCTGCCATGCACCCAGGTTTAAAGTCTTGAGCTGGCTGTGAACTATCTGATTGTTTTGCTGAGTCAGAAGATGTGGGATTTGAGGCAAAATCCATGGTGGACCTTGTGCTAAGTTCTTTAAGATTGGGTACCAGTGCTGGCATGGCCAGTCTGGGGCAATCAGGATCATCCTTGGCTTTTCTTGCCTGGCTTTTATGAGTACCTTTGAAAGGAGAGGTAGTGGTGGGAAAGCATATACTTGTAGGTTTTTCCAGCTGAATGAGAGAGCATCCACTTTCCATGCTTGTGGGTGGTAAGTCCTTGTGCAGAATTTCTGTAGCTGGCAATTCACTGGGGATGCAAACAGAGCTATGTCTGGGCTCCACCATTTTTGTGTTATCATTCCGAATATTTGTGGATGTAATTTCCACTCGTGCGGATCCATGATGTTTCTGCTTAAGTCTTCTGCCAGCGTGTTTTTCTCTCCTGGCAGGAATTGTGCTTGCAGATGAACTTGATAGGTTAGAGCTGTGTTCCACAAGGTCATGGCTTGTCTGCAGAGGGGATATGAATGAGTGCCCCCTTGCTTGTTTATGTACCACATAACTGTGGTGTTGTCTGTCTTTAGTAGTAGTTGTCCTGGATGCAGAAGGTCCTTGAAAGCTATAAGGGCATTTTGTACAGCTAGCATCTCTTTTTGATTGATGTGAAGATGCCTTTGTTCTGTGGGCCACTTGCCCTGAATACATTTTCCTGCCATGTGTGCTCCCCAGGTGTAATCCGAAGCATCTGTTGTCAGTGTTTGCCTGGCTGTGGGTTGAGTGAAAGGCTGTCCCTTGTTGAGGTGACAGGCTTGAGCCCACCATCGAAACTCCTGTTGAAGGCAAGGAATAAGTGGTATTACTGTTTCCAAACTGTGACAGTGTTGAGACCAGACACTCTTTAGGTACCATTGTAATTTCCTCATATGCAGTCTGGCATATGGAATTAGTAGTATGCAAGATGCCATGTAACCCAAGGCCTGCAGAATTTTTCTTGCAGGGAGTTGGGTCTTTGTTGCCATCAATTGGAAATATTGAGTCAGTTGTCCTTGCTTGTCTGGCATGAGATAAGCCATCTGGGCCGTTGTATTTAAGCTGGCACCCAGGAATATTATCTCTTGTGAGGGCACTAGTTTTGACTTCTTTTCATTTACTGTGTACCCTAGGCAAATTAGCAATCTTTTTACAAACGCCAGAAGCTTTAGAAGAATGTGTTTGCTCTCTGCTTGAATAAGGCAGTCGTCTAAGTATGGGTAAATTTGAATTCATTTTTGTCTGCAAAATGCAATTACTGGTGCCAGGCATTTTGTAAAGACCCTGGGCGCAGCAGATAAGCCAAAGGGCAGTGCAGAGAACTGGTAATGCATTGAACCTGCTAAGAATATGAGGTATCTTCTGCAATTTTGTCTGATAGGGACATGCAGGTATGCCTCCTTGAGGTCCAAAGTTAAGAGCCAAGCTTTCTTTCCCAGCATGGGAAGAAGCTGCTGTAGAGTCAACATTTTGAATTTTGGAACATCCAGGTAAGTATTTAGAGAAGAAAGGTTCAGAATGGGCCTCCAGGCTTTGTCCTTTCTGGGAACCAGAAAGAGTCTTGAGTAAAATCCTTGTCCTTGCTCCTGTGTTGGTACCTTTTGAATAGCTCTCATGACCATGAGTGCTGTAATTTGTCTTTGAGCCTCTGCCCATTGATTTGGTGGCAGATTTGGCATTCCTTTTAACCTTGGCAGAGTGTGAAAGTGGAACCTGTAACCTTGAGATACAATGTTGAGAACCCATTTGTCTTTGGTGATCATATGCCAATTGTGACAGAAAAGTGCCAGTTTTCCCCCCAAGGGGGCTGCCAAGAGAGGTGTTTGGCAGCTGTAGTGGGAAGTCATTGGGGCTGTTTTTTATAAGGTTGAGGCCTGTCTTCCCCTTCTTTCTGGGTTGAAGTACCCCATTGTCGAGGCCTGTAAGGTCCTTGTGGTTGCCTGTGCCTCTTGGACATCTGTATCTGCCCCTTTGAGGTCTGTCTGTAACTGGAAAGGACCAATTCTTTGTTGGCCAATTTCTGCTAAATCGAGGAGGCTGAACCTGTAAGAAATCCTTCACCGTTTGCATAGATTTTGCCTTATCCTCCATTTTCTTTAATACCTCTTCTGCCTTAACTCCAAATAAAACATCCTGCTGCAAAGGTGCATCCAATAAATTTGCTTTAACATGATCTGGTAAAGTCTGCTCTTTTAACCAAGCATGTCTTCTAATGACAGACCCTGTAACTGCTGCTCTACAGGAGGCCTCTAATGAATCAAAACCACATTGCAAAGTATGTTTTCCCACTTGTTCAGCTGCATGCAATAAATCCTGCATTTCCTTATAGTTAGGAGGATCTGAATTTGGAAGCATTTTTTGTTTCAACTGAGACATCAAATATTGCTGATATTTAAGCATGTGAAACTGGCAATTTAAAGCCTTCATTGCTAAAGTTGCAGATGCATATACTTTCTTCCCCCATCTGTCTAATGCTCTGGAATCTCTGTCAGAGGGGACTGGATTTTTTGCTGTAGAGGCCTTTGCCCCTTTGGAACCCTGGGAAATAGTTTCAGGGTCGGCAACAGGGCTTTTATAAAGAAATTTGTGAGAGTCAGGGACTCTGTAGTATCTGTCTGGCTTAACTGGAGCAGGAGGTAAGGAATCAGGATTTAAACTGGATTCAGAATACACATCATCCACAATATCTAACACTGGTGGAATTGCAAAGGGTCTGTGTTGAGGTAATAAAAGAAAATCTCTGAGCCTTTTCTTGGATTCTGAATAATCCTGGCCCTCCCAATGGAAATGCTCCCTCATGGTATGTAAGGTTTCCCCAAAGGAGTAGTCCTCTGGTCGAGAGACTGAAGGAATTGATTCCTCAGCATCAGAATCCTCATAAGGGGGTAAAGAGTATCCTTGGTCTGAGGATGAATCTGAAGAGATGGACACCTGGTCGGATGAGTCATAGTCTGCATCCTGTCTAGGCCTTTTATCAGGAGGAGGGTGGGACCCCCTGATCAGAGTAATTAAGTCTTTGGCCATTTTGAGCATTTGTTTCTTAGGCATGGAGGCCTGTCCTGGTGAATGTTGAAGTTGTTTCTTTGTTTTTAAAGGGGTTTTAGACTTAGCAGAGGATTTAATGGTTAAATGAGTAGGTCTGAAAACACCCTCTGAGGCTACGGGTTGTTCAGCTACTCCTGATCCCTCTGAAGGGTTAGTCTCGGTAGGCCGTAAATCTGGTGTGTCCGAAGGCCCAGCCATCTCCATGTGGGAGTCAGAGGCAGCCTGTGGTTCCAAAGAAGTGGTCGTCAGGGGCTGTGAAGGCACCTTGCTGAAAACCGGAGAACTGGCGAATGGCCTAGAAGAGGCTTCATCGTCAGTTTTGGGCCTTAGATGCCTGTCCTTGTCTTTGTGCTTTTTGTGTATTCCAGTCATCGGTTGTTCCGACGGCATGGTGTAATTACATTTTCTGCCAAAATAATGTCCGGCAAAATCAAACCGCCGTTTAATAGTGCGCTTGTTAAACCTAGCACAAAACCGACAACCTGTGACATCGTAGTCTGGGCCTAGGCATGGGATACAATAAGAATGGAAATCCTTATGAGGTATTTGCTTCCCACAAGAAATACAATTATTAACTTTTACTGACATCGGTCTGAGGCAAGAAAAAGTTTCCTCAACGGGGTACTTAGCTTTGTAGAAGACTTTGGTTCTGGATTCGGAATGAAAATCTCAGGAGTCGGCCGACCAGCACTTGCGAACTGCTTTTGCTTTGGGCACCGTGCGGCAAGAAAGACTGAAGAAAATGGCATCGGCTGCATCTTATATACCCCTGGCACACTGACATCAGGGAAGAAGCAACAGCAACCGACGCCGGACCAAGACTTTGGAACTCTGGCCAGCTAAGCCTGACGGCAGGATAACCCAAGTATAATGGCTCCTGCAGTGTAACACGATGAACATCAAAATAATATCTTCTTTAAATTGTAGCAAACTGATTGCTACAAATGAAGCAAAAGGTTGCTCAAGTTTATACCCTGGGGGCATGGAGCACTTGGGCTCTCAGATTTTAGTTAAAATTTTTTTTTTCTTTTAAACTGTAGCAAACTGCTTGCTACAAATGTAGCAAATGGTTGCTGCACTTTATACCCTGTCTGCACTGAGTTCTACAGGGCTCAGGTTTTAGTTAAAAAAAATAGATTTTGTTTAATTTTTAAACTGTAGTAGACTGCAGTTTAGACCATACATGGAGCACTACAGCACTCAGGTGTGACTGCAAATGCAGTACTGGCTTTGGAAAGGTGGTATAGTACCAAAGAACAATCTGGATGATGGATGTCCGATCCCATCTCCTAACATTTTGCACTTGTGGCAGTTCCCTCCTCATGTTACCCTAGCTATACTACTGGTTTCTATGGTCAGCAGTAAGGCCACCTTTATGGAGTGGCATTACCAGTGCTGTACTCCAGGCTCAGGTTAAATAGCTTACGTACAGGTTCCAGCAGATCGTGCTTGCCACTATTTATCAAACAGCCAGGTACATTATTTTGTCCTGTGGAGGAAATGTTCTTAGTCACGGACAGCACTTTCAGTACTTGTTCTTTAGTGATGATGGGGTTTGAGAGCTATGAAGATTGCAAAGCTTTGGAGAGTAATCTCAGGAATTGAGCTTTGAACTACATTTATTTATTTGCTAGGATAGTGACAATGTCTATGGGGTCTGGGTAAGCTTTGTCATTGTTGTTGAGTGTAATTTGTTAATTTTCTAACATAATTAAAGAAGGATTTGTAAATTTCATTGACTTGAGATGCCAACCTGAGTTCAGGGGATGCCTTAGTAGAGCTAATAGTCTTTTTAACATTCTTAGTCAAATTCCTAAACTCTTCCTTGACTTGGGTTTTTTTAGAACTGCTGTACACTTTTTTATTATTTTATTGTAGATTGTTATATGGTAGGCCACCATGATGGTTTGATTTTAAATCTCCCATTATATTTGGATTTGGATGAAACTGATAATTATTTACTTTTATTTAAGTAGTATAGAACTCCTTGGTAGATCATTGCTGCTATGAGTAATTTCAAGGCTTCACTATAGAATTTGAGGAGATTTGTGTGCTTGATGTATTTGAATTCTGATAAGTTGGTTATAAGGAGTTTAGCTAGTCTGAGGGAAAATTTACTGGCTTATGGCTTCAATTAATCAAAGAGGGAGTTATTAGTGGAGGTGTGCATATAGGCACTACATTTGTAAGCACTAGGTCAAGAATATTTTGCCTTCCAGTTGATCTGGCCCATTGAAGTTTTATTAATTAGACCTAAAAACTACTGAGCATATCTTACGCTCCAGTTAATTGACAGGTAGTTAAAGTCTTACAGGATGATGGAGTTCCTATTTATGGGAACTTCATTCATGATGTTTAGGAGCTTGACATGGGCTTCCAAGGTCATGAAAGGGGTCATAGAAAAGGCAATAAACTGATAATTGATTTTGTTTGGTGTGATCAGATGTTCTATATTTGAATTTGTGGGTTTTTAGGGGTGATATGGTCTCTGAGAAATTCTGAAATGCCACCACAGTTGCTGTTGGGTCTGAAGGCATGGCATGCAGTAAACCCAGGAATGGAGGGAGTGCTTCCTGGGCATTTAAACCAGGCTTCAGTGATTACACATACCAGGAATGGAGGGAGTGCTTCCTGGGCATTTAAACCAGGCTTCAGTGATTACACATACCAGGAATGGAGGGAGTGCTTCCTGGGCATTTAAACCAGGCTTCAGTGATTACACATACCAGGAATGGAGGGAGTGCTTCCTGGGCATTTAAACCAGGCTTCAGTGATTACACATACCAGGAATGGAGGGAGTGCTTCCTGGGCATTTAAACCAGGCTTCAGTGATTACACATACCAGGAATGGAGGGAGTGCTTCCTGGGCATTTAAACCAGGCTTCAGTGATTACACATATACACATGCCTTCCAAATGCAGGTGTGCCTCAAAGTCGGGCAGCTTGCTGTTCAGACTTTTGGCATTGAATAGAGCCACCTTAATTTGATCCTATGTTGATATTAATATATTTGCTTTGTTAGAATGTTCTGTAACTTAAATTTGCTTAAAAAAGTCCCTATGAAGGCAAGAAAGGCTTTAGTCAGTATGTGGAAGTCTTTGAACGAGAGGAACAGATCATTCTTTGCAAAGCAAGTATGACTATCATGCATCTTGTTGCTGGCACGTATTGGATTCCTCTAGAATACCACCATTTATTTATCCAATCATCTCTTCTTTATACGTAGGCATCATTTGTTGAGAAGGGAGGATTCTACTCTGCACCAGGGTCTTGTCTGCATTTGTGATGTGCATAGAGAGCTTGGGCAGGTCTCTTATATCTCTCTCCGGGTTTTTCTGCCTCACAATGTTTTCTTTAAGGTTAATCATGCCATATATTTTGTCTCAGAGGAGACTGCACATATAGTGATTGGTACACCTATAGCTTGGGTTTCCTGGCTGGACCTCATTCATTGAGTTGGAGGGGGTTGTTGCAGGGCATACTTACAACACTGCTTTATATTTAGTAATGAACTCTGCTGTGACCCACAGCAGTTCTAAGAATTCAAGCCATATTTTTCTATATTTTTAAATATTAATTAGTTTTTTGCTATGTATTTTAGTCTATTTATGAATCATGTTTATTTACCTGATATAAAAAATGATATGTTATATATAGCTTTCTTTACTAGCATTGCTTGAAAAATCACGTTTTAAGTATTAAAGATGCTTCTTTTATTTTATTTTTATATTGCATGTCTGCATGATTCTGCAAATTTAAAGGTTGTCAGTTGTTGCAATCAATAATAAAAAAAATGAAAGCTTTTGTTTAAACAACATTTTCAGCATAACTGTTACATGCTGGTATTATATTATTACAGGTAGAAACAAAATATGTGTGGGTGTGTGTGTGCTCAAGTGTGCATTTATATATATATAATAGTAAATGACTGAATCACATTTGATAGTAAAGTGTGTAAGGCTATAGAAAATCACTTCTTGTGTGGTTTTGGATCATAGTGATTACAATGCAAACTAATGTTGAGCAACATTTATATCCTGCTAATGTCTCTGCCTGTAGAAGTTTGTATTTGTGTAGCAGGAGTGATTTCTTTTTACTCTATAGTTGTATGATTGTGAAGTTAGTATATTTAAGTAAGGGCTATCTGGCTACAGGCATACCTCTCAACCTCTTAGAGTACGAAATCTGGACAAAGCCATAAAAAAATTGGTACAAATAGGGACAATTTTTAAATATTGCTCTTACGAACTTAGAAAGGTGATAGAATAACAGGTTTTGCATTAGCATGAATATTCTGAAGGGTATAAAGTCTAAAACTCAAATGTCTGTCATTATTTTCTAATTTCAATCTTTAATGATTTGCCACTAATTTGCCAATAAGCCACAATTTTATGAAAAATGGACCAAAAATATAAGGCAAAAATCTGGACATTCTGCGAAAATCTTTACAATTGAGAGGTATGGTACAGGGGCCCTGCAAAAAAAAAAAAAAGTTTTGGAGAAGTATTTGCTGTATATTAAGTATTAGATGTAATGTGATTTGACTAAGTGTATTTCAAATTAAATATGCATTAGATTATTTTTTAGATGTTTCACAATTAGATGAAAAATGCTTTTGACAAAAAGTTAAAGACTGATGACACGCAACCACACACACACACACACACACACACACATATATATATATATATATATATATATATATACACACACACACACACACACACACACACACATATATATATATATATATATATATATATATATATATATAAAATGTGTGTGCATCTACATATATATACATATAATGCATGCAGTGGAAATAATTGATATGCTATTTCTTAGGAACTTTGGTTACAGGTACTATCAGAATTAATACATATATTTGTAGTATATTGCATGAAAAACTGTTTTAACTGTTTCTATGTAGTCATCATTTTGTTATAGCTATGACATTTGAATTACCACAATTTATGAAGCCTAACATTTTTAGCAGTCGTATTTTGGGTACTGCAGTTGTCAAGTGTGTCTGCACGTAACTTGACACACTTCCTCCTGACTAATTTTGTCTTGGCCTAACTGAAGAGGATGCATCCCTTGTTCTCACACTCACCACAATAAGCAAAGTTCTTGTCAGCCTCTGTAGCTCCGCCCTCTGTGTCCTGAACAGACATGCTCTACTGAAATGAATGAGTGTTAAAGGTTAGGTCTATAAATGGATAAATCCTGCACTAAAATAACTTATACTATCCAGGGACAAAGTCTGCACAACGTAAAAAACAGTCTGAATCAGATGCATGTTACACATCCTGTTTAAAAACCAAGAAAAATGTTTATATAGAATTTGCATGAAAGAAAGGGGAATATCTTAGATACAGACATTTGCTATAAATGCCAGAGACTTTTTGAGGAATGTTTTTATTGCATATCATAACAACTATACATGTGAACAACTTTTGTACTGTGAAATCCAACAATAAATTAAAGAGATGATGGCAGTAGATAGGTCTTTCGTACAGACAGTGCAGCAAAATTAACTACTTACATAGTAGAGTTTTAAAACTCTTATGATTACTTGTACACAGCCAGTAGGCTTAAAGGGTACATATTACTGGCATATGATACTGGTAATACTACTATTAGTAATGAAAACAATAATATATGCTACCTGACCAAGAAAGGAAATAACACAAAGATAACCGACCATCAGTTCAGATAGCTTTTACAGTCTTTCAAAACACATGGCCTGTAACTGCTTTACAGACTAAACAAAACTATTATGTGAGTGAAAAGTGTATGCACATATAGGGGTATGGATGTGAAGGGACGATAAGGCAAGGGGTGTTTATGGCTAAGTTAATCACATATGGACCACAAAGACTACTGATCAGTCTATCCGTGGTTTAAAAAGGAATGGGACTTGATGTGATTTGATTTCGGGGGGGGGGGGTGATTAAAATATGTAAGCATCAATTGTTACAAGTTGCTACATGGTCTGAAGTGAGAAAACATGGTTCTTTCTCCTTAGATCCAACACACAGCTTATCAATATAGCAAAATAACATCACTCATTTTCTTTTAGCATTGCTCATTTTCTGTAGTGGTGAGTCAAAGCTGGTAGCAAAACACTGGCTGACAGACAGGAGTCAATATTTAGGACCTTGCTAAGAGTGTTCTGAACAATTTCTTACACAAGCTTGCTGGCAAGGTACTCAAAACCATGTAAATGTTGTAGGATGTTTCTGCATTGCTGCCAGTGTGTCTGGCCGAGTTACTACAGCCCATTTGAAAACTATCAGCTGGGAGAACCATTACAAATTAAATAACCACAAATTTTGGTATTTTTGTGATCTCAGAGTAAACCTGAGGAGGTGAATAAGTTTGATTTAATTAGTCAAGAATTTGGTGAGAGGTATCTAAATTCAGTGACCAGAAATGGGTGGATTAAAGAGTGTGCAGATGCAGTGAATCTAAGTACCAGCAGAAAACAAATCTCTAAAGCTTTAATTTAATGATTCTTGTTACCTGGTTTACATCTGCTTTTAACTGTATCTGTATGTGGTGTGAGATGTTTCTGAGAAAAAGAAAATAGCTTTGCTCTTGGATAAAAACAGGACATGCTGAAATCTGAAAGAATCTCCATCTGTCACTCCAGGGGAGAATGAATTCATGGCCAGATGTTCACACGAAGCAGACAATAGGTTCCCAAGATGGAAATGGATTAGCCCCTTGGCAAATAGCACTTTGTGAATCCAAATTTTCCATCAAATAGTTTTACTTCCAATCTTCAATAGTGGTATATGCCAGAGAAGTACAAAGCCCCAGAAAGAATTTTGTCTTAATGATTAAGGCTATCTAGTTTTAGTGCCAGGAAGGTATGGCAGAGTGTATGACAAGGTTTTATACTGGCTGAGTTTGCTAAAAGAGCTGTGTACTGCTCAGAGTGTAAGCCTTTATTCACACCCAAAGAGGATTGGGGGTGGGGTGGGGGGGCAGGGCTGGCACTTGGAAATGCTGTATTGTAAAAGCCTGTAGGAAAATTTTCTGATCAAAGAAACTGAGACCCATCTCGCTCCTGCTTACTCAAGACTGTTAACACATTGTTAGAGAGTTTTCTTCTTTTGTCATTACAGAGGTATTGGATAGCAAATGTATGTATTTTTGCATACCTAGTGCTAGGTAGCTGGGAAAAGGATGGGCCTCATCTCATAGCAAAGTTTGTGACAAAAGACCATTTTCAGTACATTAATGCAGCCTACTGCTGACAAGGGGAGATGTTTCTACATACTGACCCTGCAAATTCACTCCCAATGTGGCCTGAATGTGATGTCTAGAGTTTGGAGACTGAGGCATGAAGGAGAATATCTCGGTAGCAAAGAGTAGCTTGTAGGGGAAAAAATGAGGAGAAATTCTTTAACTGGACTGCAAATCCATTAAGAGGGGGCATCTCATTTTAGATAAGAAAAAATATCAACATTCAGAAGAATCGCATTAAGAGTTGGGGTATCTTTCTGTAGGTTCCTAGTAAATAATAGACAGTTGTCCACAACCATGAGTTATCACATTTCTTGCCTAGGGAGCCACCAATCTGAGAGTGAATGTAGATCCTGAATACACTGAGCTTCTGGCTTGATGTCTAGTGAAGACAGGGTAGGAAAAAGAGAACATGCCTATCTCATGGCATTTATTAATAGGAAGGGAGAGGAGATATCTGAATTAGTGAACAGTGTCGACATGGGAGATGGAATGTGTGTCAGTGAATCAGCAGGTAGCAAGTGCACTCATGTTTGTTTTTTGTGGTGGTAAATCAGAAATCAGTGGGTTCTATTCATACTGTAAGTGACTGGATGCCTTCCTGTGATACAGGCTTTGATTTCCTCAGCCTTCATTTGCCAACTGTTTGATTTTGAGCAAGTCATTTGACCAGACAGTGCTTTGAGACAATTGGGAATTTGGGCTAAACACCTTAATGGTATCCTGTACTACATACCTAATATCTACTTATGAATGTAATGCTCTAATGACTTTGACAATGAAAGGGAAATGCCTCATTACTTCCCAAAAATAACTTCTAGAAATGGAATTAAAAGTTGTTTCAAAATCCACTAGAATTGCTAGTAAAAAGTTAGCATAAATGAGAGGAATTACCTAAAACAAACATGAAATGGAATATGTTAATACAAGTGGGGTGGGAATCTCTTGTAAAAATCATTGTCCAAACTACATAAATACATCTTTAATATTTTCTTACATCTACAGTAGTTCAAACAATTCAAACACTCTTGTAATTCCATTTCCCAAAAAGTGTGTCACATTACTGAACATAACTATTCTTTATCCTGTAACCAAAGTTTTGGAAAGAATCCTGTATGAACAACTGTTTGAACATGTCAATATGTTTGGTCTACTTTCTGATGGACAACGTGGTTTCAGAAATGGCCACAACACCCAATCTACATTGTCACACATAAAGTAGAAATGGAAAAAAAAGCAGCTAGCAAGTACAATTTTCATTAATGTAACCAGATTGTTCAATGGTGTTAACCATCAAATACTATTAGAACAATTGTATTCATTTTAATTTGGTGAAAATACCATTTTTTAGTTTAGAAGTTAGCTTAAGACTATACCTTGCAAATCTAAAAAGGTTAAAACCTTGCAGATACTGAGATTTTACCTATGGTGCCCCCATCTGCTCTGTTTAAGGTCCATCCTTTTCTCCTTGCATATAAATTAAATCTACATTAAAACAACAACACACAATATAGCACTTATGCAAATGATATAGTGTTGCATCTGTAGTGCAATAAAATATAAACAGATCTTCAGAAAGATCTCTCCACCTTCTATAATTGGGAAATCAAAACACCTTTCAGCTAACTTTTCCAAGACAGCTCCTATATCATTTGGAAACCAGCAAAGACTGCAAAATGAAACCCCTTTCTATAAGTAGCCCAGGCAACACAGGCATACAATTGGTGTAACAATACAAATGCCTAGGTCTATCTTTTCATCTCTCTCTCTCACTTTTAAGATACACAACAATCACATTACCTCGAAAGTAAGCTTGCAGATTTGAGCTACATTCTCTGTATCCAGTCATGTTATACTACAAGGAAAAAGACCCTAGCCATCAACAGCCTTATACCAAGATCGGAATATGCACCTTACCAAAGTACATTCAAGCACAAAACAATAGCGCAATACAATACAATGTCAACAGTATCTGCAGGTTTGTATACCTCAGCCCAATAAATCAACATCCCTGTGCTTCCCTAGTGAAAGCCATGTCACACTGCTTCTGTCTACCCTCACCTTTAAATTAACATATTTACACCTACAATGTGTACTTTTACATTCTTCCCTTTAATATCCATAGCACCTTATGGCATCATGACATGTATAGTTTGTGGATGGATTCCTTAACCAAGTGAGTAACCAATTAATACAAAAGGGTAAGGTGTAAGAAGCAAAATGAAACTAAGATTGTTAATTTCGGGTGCATGGCAGTGAAGATATTAACCACTGCTTGTCACTTAATATTTTCATATTTCATTCATATTTTCATAACTGAGTTACATATTATTGAATGACTTAATGTGAAATGAAAAATATTTTGCCCACGTATAATGCAATGTGTCAAAAATACTGCTTGTTGTTTAATAGTCATGACGATATACAGTATTCTACGTGGACAATATAATTTCTAAAATCAAGTTACATAAGAAACTGCAGATTAAAATCAAATGAATCCTTACATGATTATGGAGAAAGCTGCCATTGAGAGTTCGAATATAAGTTGTACAGCTTGAAAGATATTGAGTGACATTTATATTCTTAATTGTTCAAATGAGATAACATTTTTTTCTGTTTTTGTAACAATTTCATTAAACAATCACTGAGAAAGGAATTTCTTGCATCATGTAATAGTCTCTTGAGCAAAAGTACTGCTACTTTTGGGGGTATTCAGAAGTATAGAATACTCTATGCAATCCTATTTTGAACAGGATTGCTCAGTGCATTATGAAGGAATGATTTAAAGACTGAAAATTTAGTCATAAATATCATTCTGGATTTTTCTGCATTGCAATATATAATAGTATTGATGCAAAGTGGGAAAATTCACTGCCTTTTATCATTGCAGAGATGAGTTTTTGCTGTCCTAGCTGCAATTAGCACATTTTAAATAGTATTCAGTGTATGCAAGATATTTACATTTGTTTAACTTACATTCGTTTAACTTTTATTTTCAGAGAATGTTCAGGAATATAAGAAAGCGTGAAGGTTGCTGGGGGAGAGATATTCCACAGCTACTAGGTATTAATAATTTAACCTTCTTTAACGAACAAATTATCAACTCTTCTCCCAATGATATCCAACACCAAACTGATATCACTGTCTCATTCCACACAACACAGTTTATGTTGCCCATAGGAGAAAAAATAGTAACAAAATAGTTTCTGCTTTTTGGAACTACTTTCCAGCTAACATAAGACAAACCAGTGACTACATGGGATTCAGAATTTGACTAAAAACATGTTAAAATACGCATGATAGCTTCAGGTATAAAAGCTAATTAACATATTTAACTTTAACATTGATATCTTAGAACACCAGATAAAATTAAGAGTTTTATGCTTGATTTTATTCTTCCATTGTTCATCTTTCTGTCTCGTCATTATTTATACACTTAATAGTTTATGAAAGTTGATTGAAAATAAAGTCCCTGTTGCAACCCATGTGGGCGATCAGCAGCTATCCAATATAAAACTAAAATCTGATGTGCAGAACAAAGATAATAACTGCAAAGCTTGTTTTTTTTATGTATTAACATATTTATTAACAACAACAAAAAAGGTAAGTGATTTCATATCCAGTTAATCACACGGGGCTGAGACATCATCAGATCCACCCACAGCTCCTACTGTATACAGTACATGTCACTTGACCAATGCATCATTTAAAACCACTTGCAGTTAAAACCTATGCAACAAAAACAACTTCATATCATATAAAAAACTTTCTTCCCTTTTATAATTAACATTTAAAATGAATGCTTGTATTCTTCCTTTAAACTGTATCAAACTGTTTGCCTCAAATGTAGCAAACAGTTGTTATAGTTTATACCTGTTTGCACGGAGTGCTTCATTGCTCATGTTTAAAAAACAAACATTACTTTTTAAACTGTAGCAGACAGTCTGATTGTGCCCCCCCAACACTTTGTGTCCAGGACTCTTGCCCACCTTGCTCTGTCCTAACTATGCTACTTGTACAGAGTAATGTAGGGCACTGGACTGACACAGGGTTGCAGAAAAAATGTGAACTATGTTCCTGCTCATGTTTTAGTTTTAAAAAAAATCTTTTTAAACTGTAGCAAGCAGCTACTACAGTTTAGACCACACAAAGAGATCCAATATAACATTAAAACGTGATCAGAATAGGCTGATCATGCTTCCCAACACTCTTTGCCTAGGGCTGTTGACCCCCTCGCCCCACTCTAGCTATGTTACTGGTATAGAGTAATATGGGGCATTGGACTGATAGGGAGTTGCAGAAGAAATTAAAGTTTGTGACCGAGTATGTTACTGCTATTGCTCCATGTGGAGGAAGGGAAGCAATGTGTGTGACTGTGTAATTAACTGCAGGATAGTGTAGTGCCAGTGGATGGTACAAATGGGTGTGTGTGTGTGTGTGTAAGTCATTGCAGGACAGTGCAGTGTCACTGGACTGCATGAATGGGTGTGTATGTGTGCAAGTGACCACAGTACACTGTAGCGTCAGTGGGCTCAGATGTTCTTGGACTTTGTCACTGCAAATGCTCTGGAACAGCTAGTCAGCATACCCACAAGAGGCTCAAATGTCCTGGACATATGTGGGAGAGCATTGCACCCCTCCCCTGTGTGATGTCCATCCTGGTAAGATTAGACCATAGGTCAGTCTTGTTTGATGTAATTATAAGACCAGATATGCCATCAAGCTAAAAAATTCTTAAGAATTTTTCTAAGACAAATTACCTCTTACTAAGTGATGGTTTAAGCAATGTTAAACCCACTTGAACACAGATAACATGGACTTCTATACAGAGTGTACATCAATGCCCTCTTTAACCACTTAAGCAGTTGTATAGAATCATCCATACCTGACTGGATTAAAACCAGGTCTTACAAAAAAAAAACAAGCCACCCAAACAAAGTGCCCACAAATTACCACATAGGTGGTAATCCATTTAATCTCTCATTTGACAACCACATGGCCAAGGTTTTATATAGCCCACCTAATCATGAAGGATTCACATCTAAGGGAGGTCATCGTGCCTCTTTACTCATCCCTCATCAGGCCCATAATTGAGTACAATGCCCGGATGTACCAGACACCTGCAGCAACTGGAAAGACCAAAGAGGATCAAAGGGCTCAAACAGATTCCTTATGCTGCCACTCCAGCTCTACTCAGTGGCATACAGCCTGTTGCCATGTCCGAATTAATGAAAATCCAAATGGAGACTTGAACCTCAGCACTGAAATAAATAGGACATGCTGGAGGGACAGATTCATAACTCCTTCACTCTGGAATAAAATCCCAGTCCAGGTTAGGCAGAGTCTCATTGACTCTCTTCAAGAGGAATCTTGATGAGTGGATGGGAGATCGTGGGTTTACCCGGGGTATCACTCTGTGTGTGTCACTGTTAGAGGAGGGCACAGTACTAAACTCGAAAAAGGGTATAGCAAAATAAATTTAAAATGGGTGGCCAAACAGCAACACATTCTGGCTTCTGGCTAGGCTTATAAAGGGGTAGGCCTAGTGAACCTACCGGGTATCACTTAGTGTCACTTACAACAGAGGCTGATATACTAACCTCGAAAAAGGGTATAGCAAAATAAATTAAAAATGTGGCGAAGCAAGCACATTCTGCCTAGGAAACCCTCGTGCCCTGGGTATGAACCTCTAGTAAAAACAGTCTATACAAGAGAAGGAAACTAATGTCCAAGAGCAACAGGGAACTGGCTCAGCAGAGGAAGAGATCCCACTCTAGCTTACTAGCTTAAATAAACAAATTAGAGATCTTGTCAAGTCCTACAAAGCTAATTATGAAGCAAACATAGCCTCCCTAGCTAAGGATAACCACAAGGCATTCTTTACCTACACATCCAAAATCTAAAAGGGAATACCCAGGTATAAGCTAAACTGGTTGTGGATGGCACCACCCATATTCAACCAGAGGTAATAGCCAACCTGCTAGTTGACAGATTTGGAGCAAACTTCATCCCCGTCCCCTCCAGTCATCCCCCAAAGTATATCCGCTATCATTCCTCAGCCTATTAACTCAACAAAGCAGGTTATCTTGGCACTCTCCAAGGCCAAAAACACAGCATTAATGAGACCAGACAACATCCAAGATTGCCTTTTCAACAACTTGAAACATGACCTAGCAGACTCACTTGGATCCCTGCTTTACCACAGACTGTAAACTCACTATGTTCCAGCAGAATGGAGGACAGCAATAGTAATCTCCTTACACAAAAGGCGACCATCAACCAACCCTGAAATTATAGGCCCATAAGCTTGACTAGCCTCATATGCAAGGCCATGGAAAGAATCATTATGGACTTTATTAACAAGGATATAGGTAATCTCCAAACTCTGGACTCAACCTAGTTTGTATTTGTTAAAAGTAGATCATGCCTGTTAAACATGGTTGACTTCTTTCAGACAGTCACCAAGGCCCTAGATGAGGGAAAGACAGTGTATACCACCTATCTTGAACTACTCAAGGCATGTGAAACAATCAGCCTCTCAGGTATTATAGAGAAACTCTCATAATTGGGAATTAACTCCTACATTACCAGATGGGTAGCCAACTGGCTCATCAACAGGAAACATACTGTCAAAGTAGGTGACTTCACATCTAGCAAAATACCAGTCACCAGTGTTATAACAAAAGGTCTGTGCTGGGCCTCTTGACATCTGAAATTTATTTTTCAAATGGTCTAGGCAAACTAGGATGGCCTGTGGCTAACTGAGTTCACTGATGATTGCAAATTGTGAGCAATCATTGAGTCTCCCAATGATGTTAATACACTGCAGACAGTGTTAACACAGACAAATGACTGGTGCCAAAGCCATGGATTAAAGCTAAATGCAAAACATGCATCATTAGTATTCCCTATGAGAAAGCTGAAATCCCTGCTAATTACATTATAGACAGCACTCCCCCCTAAGTGTAGACCTAATGGTACATGATCTGGGTACTCAGATTGATAGCAATCTGAACTTTGACCACCGTGTATCCAGAGTAGTAAGGAAATCCTTCTATGTGGCACATCGTATAAGTAAAGGGATTGCATCTAAATCTAAGGATGTTACAATTCCATTATACTCAGCCCTCATCAGACTAATAACTGAGTACAATGCTCCCTTTGGCATGTACCTCACCAAGGGTCTACTTCATATGATCGACAGTTCATTTGATCGACATTCATTTCACCGAGACCAAAACACCTAAAGTCCAAAACACCTAAAACCCAGTTGGTCGAAACTCATAACATCGACACATGAAATTAAAAGCATTGTGCCCTTTTCCCCACTGTAGTGAAGTCCTGGAGTTAGTATATATAGTTAGGGGGGATGTGGGGGTCTGGTGGGTGTAGCCCCTCACGTACTTCATACATTTCAAAGATACACATAGATACTTATAACTGATATGACTAACTCTTTGCAGACAACAATAGTTATCTAAACTATGTGGGGGGCTACGCCCACCACACACACCCACACCCCCCTAACTATATATTCTAACTCCAGGATCGCACTACAGTGGGTAAAAGGGCATAATGATATTCATTTCATGTGTCAATGCTTTGAGTTTTGATCAAATTGGTTTTAGGTGTTTTGGACTTTAGGTATTTTGGTCTCGGTGAAATGAATGCTGACCATATGAAATTTAGGTCATATGAAGTAGACCCCTCACCAAACACCTGTAACAGCTGGAGAGACCACAGAGGTTTCTCACCAAGGAATTACAGGGTAGACAAAAAAAGTCTTATGCAGCAAGACTGAAAATCTTCCCACTGTATGCTGTCTCCTACATCTTGCTAAGGGGTGACTTGTGACTGGCTTACAGAACAGTGTCTGACCTGGCCCTGATGGAAATACTACACATTCATAAATCAAACTGCAGGAAGGTCACTCACTCCAGGGAACCTTAACCCAGCCTTTGACATGAGCAGGTCATGCTGGAGAGATAGAAACATCTCCCAGAGACTGCCACTTCTCTTGAACAAGCTTCCAATTCATATGAAGCAGAGCCCTTCCCTGACCCTCTTCAAATACCACCTAGATCAATGGATGGGTCACTGCAAATTCACTCCTGGGGTGGTGACCATGTCCCTCCTGCACAGAGGAACTCAGTATTAACTACCACAGACCTTTACTCCTGCAAACTTCACTCATCTAACCACCAACAATTGGAGCAACACAAGATAAATATGGCTAGGCTTGAAAGGGCTCTAGGACCATTAGCTTAATAACCTCCTATGAACCTTTAAATTATACGAATGGGTGTGTATGTGTGCAAGTCACAGCAGCACACTGTAGTGTCAGTGAACTGTATGAATGGCTGTGTATGTGTGTAAGTCATTATAGGACATGGTAGTGTCGGTATAGTTTAAGAATGGGTACATATTGTGTAAGTCACTGCAGGAGAGTGTAGTGTCAGTGGAGTGTACAAATGTGTGTGGAAGAGAAAAGAGTGAAACATGGAGTAAGGACTAACCTCAGGCCCTGTTGTGTTGTGCTGGAGGGAGGGTAACCTGAGTGAAATTTTAGGGCAGAGATGTTAAGAGATGGGCTTGGTAGTTTAATTTGGAACCCATGTGGTATCAATAAGCATTTAGGAGAGAGAGTGATAGCAGGTCTAGTTATAGAAGGTAGTGAGTAGTAAGGCTGCAAGAATTGATATTAAGGGCAAAAGAGAGATGGAAGCTACAGAAGAATACCTTATTTTTATTTTATTGTATACAATTGTTAACCGTCTGGGTAAGTGACTTGCACAGAATCACACGGAAGATAAATCAGTAATGTTCATAGGTAAATACTAGGCAATCAGTCAACAGACCACTACATGTCTAGCCAATAACCATTCAGTGACCAAAGGTGCAAGTCAAACACTGTACCTTGTGTCTGTGAGAGAAATACCTTAACCATTATGCCAATCCCCAAATGTAGGTAGAAAAACTCAAACTGCAAAGGAGTGTAGTCATAAAAATATAATTTCCTATGCCTGAAAATCCCAACACACAGTTGATTGCTTGTGGAAGTTCTTCAGAGTGTCTGTTCTTATTCTGGAATGACACGTTTTGGCCTCTAAAACCATCTCACTAGCTTCAACTTTAAAGCTAAATGAGTTACATTTATCCTACAAAAACTGCATCTCTGCTATCACTTTCAGAAGAAAAGTAAATGAACTTCAGTAAGAGAAAATACCTGTTATAGCTACAGTATTGCTTAACTACAATTTCCCCAACATATATTTCCATAGATATACCACAGTGGTGAACCATGCATTGACAAACCTTCATTTCTATTTCTCCCCAGATGGTCACAGGATTAATAAGAAACATTTATATTACATTCAACAGGTCAGTTATTTAAAGGCAGTTACAGACAATGGTGGTAGGTTCGATGGGACCTGATTGGAGGAAAATCTGGGAGATGGAAAAACAAGGAACCAAAACAAGGAACCAATCTCAAAGCTTAGAGGTTAGTCCCTTATTTAATATTCCTGAAAGACCTGTGAAGATTTATCAGCTAAGCAGCCTGTGGAATCTCATTCTAAGTTTTAAAAGGTTTTATTTTTATTTTAACCTGTTTAAGAAACAAAGCATGACAACACACTGTGCGCTACAGCTATAGAACTATATTTATGAAAACACTTTCGCTTGAGCTTTATCAGGTCCTGTAATATATTAGAACAAGAACAATCATCCATCTACCTACTTAACTGAATAAACTACTGGAAATTTCAACAAGGTGTCTTTAGTCCTCCCACAGAGAGGGTATCAGAGAGAGAGAGGGGGAGGGAGTCTCAAGTCTAAAGTGATTTTATCTGGATTAATGTTTTATACTCTGTATAATGTAACATGATCTCATAACAGCCTTACTTTAAACAAATCAGTTGATAGATTAATGTACTGTATTCATATAAGTCAATAACAGTAATATTTCAAGACAGAAAGAGGGATGAAGCTATGGAAAATAAAAATTTTCAGTGGCTGAGATATCCACACTCTCCCACACCCTTGTCACTATTTATAATCAGCTTGGAGAGCGATAGCTCAACTGACTTCATTGTTCTCTGCTGATATTTCTAGCATTATTCCCTCTCTGTCTGTTTATATGTTCTTAATACGAACCATTTTTTTTAACTTTCAAAATTTAGCGTGACAAGATCAGTGAAATTTCAAGACGATAATATAGCAATAACCCACGCCTGGGTGTGGGTAATGCGGGATTTAACCACGGTTGGCGTGGTTTGGTCCCGTGGTTAAATCCCGCATTACCCACACCCAGAAGTAGGTTATTGCTATTATACTATGACATTATTTAAGAAAAGAAACAATTACTTTTCTTAAATAATGGCATTGTATAATGTCTCTTTGCTGCCCTTCCGCAGCTGTCTTGCATCCGCGGCAGTTCTGATGTACTGCGCATGCCTACACAGTACATCAGAGCTGTGGCCAAAAGCAACGGAGAAAGCAAGATCTCCATTGCTTTTTTACTGTTTCGCTATATTAAATGGGTTTAACATAGCAAGACAGCTTTAAAATAAGCAACAGAGATGTCCTTTGCTTATTTTAAAGCTGTCTCGCTATGTTAAACCCATTTAACATATGAAAACAAAGCTGGAGATCTTGCTTTCTCCGTTACTAAAACCTGTCTCGCTATGTTAAACCCATTTAACATGGCGAGACAACTTTAAATAAGCAACGGAGATCTCCGTTGCTTATTTTAAAGCTGTCTCATGTTAAACCCATTTAACATAGCGAGACAGGTTTAAAAAAGCAACGGAGAAAGCAAGATCTCCGTTGCTTTTACACTGTCGCTATGTTAAAAGAGTTTAACATAGCGAGACAGCTAAAAAGCAACGGAGATCTCCGTTGCTTTTTAAAACCTGTGTCGCTATGTTAAACTCTTTTAACATAGCGAGACAGTGTTTAAAGACTTATACTAATGGAAAAGTCCGGCGACGGACCTTTTTCCATTAGTATAAGTCGATTTACAACGTGCACGCTGGCCAATCAGCGTGCACGTTTTGGAATATTAATAGGGGGTCATGGTATAATTAACATTCACCTTTCCTGAATAAGTAGAAGGATAAAGAATGATGAGGTAATTCAGGAATACACATCATAATTTTAAAACAATTCCATTAAAGATTGGTGAAGAATAAAGTGCTAGTTAAGTAAGTTCTTTAGTTTGCTCACTAGGTGTGGAAACTGACACATAAGGTAGCCCTTGTGGTTATTTTGAACAGTTAATTTTTTCTACAGTGTGTTATGACATGCAGAAGAAGCTTATTTAGAATGTAAGATCAGCACTTTTTTCTATCCTAGGTCAGACTGTAACACATTTACAAGCTACAGTTAAGCTTTGTGAAATCTGTCACAGAAACTGTGCTGTGAAGTTGCATTCATAAAATACCATAACAGTGACAGGATAATAATTTTTGCTCTTTTATGTAATATAGAGAAAAATATGTATAACGTTTGTAACCTTATTTTACTGGAAAATGTGGTAATTGTGCTGGAATGTAACAGATGTTTCTGTCTCATAAAGTAATTAATTTGTTGCCTGTAATTGCAGAAATAGTGTAAAGGGGACAATCACAAAGACCGTAAATGCCAGTTTCCAGCTTACTGCTGGAATGTTACCACTTTATAAGAGAAATCCATGATTTCTCCATTAGAATGTATATAGAAGAAAATACAACAGACAAGAGGGCAATTTATTACTTAGCTCCTTCCCTCACTAGGGAATAGAGTAGCTGAAACAATTAAAATGTTACTAATTTAGAACTTTTTACAGAAAAACTAGATTTGGCTGGAGGGGAAAAGAAATTCATTTACAACACCTTGGGGTCTGTGTTCCTTGTTGACCTTAGGGTCTGAAGACTGGTTTAGGGACTTACAAACTTATAGACTATGAATATGTGAAATGCTGTGTTTGCTTCCAGCTGGTCTTCTGTGAGTGAGGAAAAAAAAGAGTTAATAATTACTGTATCTGTGGAAAAATAAGACGCTAAAATATTTTGAGCAAATAAGTGCCAAGTGTAGACGGTCTTGCCTCAGACCTCAGTGCAATAACATCTAAGTATGTTGCTATCTGCAGGCTGCCTGCATAATATTTTGGTAACTTAGTTCAGCTAGGCTTTAATATTATTTGAGACAAAGCCTCATTATTTAGCTAATATTAGAGTTTCATTTTAGGTATACTGTTTGTACAATAAATTATTTTCCGTTATTTGTTTTTATATTGTGATATGTATACCTCTGCATTTTTAACACATATTAGTACTAACTTCTTCATTTTCTAAGTATTTTTTATTTGTTCACTTTTAAACTCTTGTGTCTGACATTTATTTATGCATTATTTATTATCTATTATTAGTAGGCTAGAATGCTACAATAACTAAACAGCTGTGTAGACTAACATTTAGGAGAGTAACACTTTTTGTTATTATTGCATTCTAACATATTGGCAGTATTTCAACTACTTTTTTATCACATAACATAGCTACCAAGAGACAGAGCCAATAAGTTTGCTGTGTGATACAATTTTATCATAAAACACACATACCTGATATAGAGGTGAATCATATTTGTTTTATTACAGTAAGGTACAAAAGAAATTAATATTATAAAACAACCATGTTACCACTGTAATGTGACAAACGTTAGCACTGCAGATAGCTCTCCAGACTGGGGGACTCTCAACTCAAAGTTGAGCAAAATTAAAAAAAAAAAAAACTCTTCTTATAGTGTGTACTGCTGTGCTGTAACTGTATTAAGCTGTTTGCTATAAATGTAATATGTTAGAAGTAGTGTGCTATAGTTGCTCATAGCAAACAATAATCTTCTACTACAAATGCAAACGCAATATCTGTATTCATTTAAGAAGTCATGATATCCTCCCAGCTTCATAAATGAATGTCAGTACTGTACTCACTTCCCCATCACTCCTTAACAGCTTGCTCCCACAGCAGCCATCCCTTTTGCCCAGCAGCTTCAGTACTGCCAAAAGTACCCACAACTATAGCACTAAAGTGGAGCTACAATGCCACTTTAATATTATTTAAGAGGGTTGAAGAACATTCAAAAATGAAACAGAACTATCCTGCTTGATATATCATGGCAGACAATCACTAGACTGCAGCACTGACATAGGGCTTCATTATATTTAACGGTATAGGAAGATATGAGGCAGCCACACTCCTTGTTTAGGGTTGTGTTGCATGTTAGCAAACATCTGAGAATCTACATCACTAAGAAAGTATTGCATTATATAACTCCATGAAACTACATCACAGAGAAAGGACTGCATTACTTATGTTGTTATGGCGGGATTGCAGGAAACCATAGCACTCATATGGGGCTATAGTGTCAGCTTTGTATTTGTCATGTATTTGTTAATTGGTGCCTCAAGAGGTTTACGGCAGGAAGTCAGTCTTAGATGAGATGTTGGCAGTATATTGCAGGATGTACATACCCTCATAGAGAGATCCTGGCAGTATATTGCAGGATGTACACACCCTCATACAGAATGCATACTCACATACACATACACACACACACACACACACACACACACACACACACACACACACACACACACACACACACACACACACACACACACACACGCAAGCACATAGGCGCACCCACACATACAAACACAAATAGCCCTAGGAGCCATTTGGAGCCTTGCCATTTCAGCTGCTGTATGTCTTTAGGATGTGTGAAGAAAGTTGAGACCCAGCAAAAACCCATTTGAACCCAGGAATTATGCAGACTCCACAGAGAATGCACCACAGCTGAGAACTGAACAAGGCAGTATTGTTAACATTTTACTTTATTTATTTATTTACACTTTATTGACCAGAACGATCCCACTAGGGCACTAGCCTCTTTTCACCAGAGATCTAAGGTGGCATTCATATGGATTAGGAAAATAATGGTCAGTGTACTGGGGAAATTCCCCTCAGTCTTCCTGATACATGCAGTGGGATCCTTTGTATCAACCCAGGCTACCACCAGCTCAGGTTGATAGGACCTCAGTTTAACAACTCATCCAATGAATGGAAAATCCATGAGTACAGCAACCCCCTTATACTGGACTGCTGTGTTAGTTTTGCAAAATGAATCCAAAAACCTGGTATGGGAAGAGAACCCACAATCTTCTTATCTTCTAGTGTCAAAGACAAATGTGGTACCTGTTGAAGCACTGATACGGCATGATTACTACAACTCTGGTTATTTGCAACTGGAATAACGTTATAACTGTATTTTGTTAATAACTGTAACAGCTGTTTACTTTGGTTATGATTTATGACTGAAATATGAACTAGACACATTGTTACACTTGCCATATTGTTACTATAAGTGTACACTGTACTAGTTTGGATTACTTTAATTACCAAAATGTAAACCATGCTAATTGTTAACTCTGGCGGTGGTAGAGTGTAAAAATAATGTTTTTTACTCTCCCAGATTAGCCAAGTGCAGAGATTGCATGTAAATGGAAAGAATGGACCTCTGGGACTGGTCGCCATATTGTGACACAGAAGCTCATCAGTGCTATGTATTGGCATTTCTATGATGCAGTACAGACGGGTAATATCAGCACTGGTATGAGTAACCTCTGTAGTTCTGCCTATTGTGATACTCTGCAGAAGCTTGTTGCAGTACTGCATTGCAAGCCAATTCAGCAAACTGTTGTCCAGGCCCTCATTGCAAGTCTGTGTGAAGTGAGCGATGAGTTATTGTACCACAAACAAGACCCCACTATTATCATGAGATTGTGTACTGTAAGACTAGTACATGATCTATACCTTTTACTGTGAGAAGGTAGATTATGGCTCTGTGTATCATGATTGCCCTTGCAACTCCCACTCTTAATATCACCCATCCCATCCAACCACTACCTTTCTTTCCACTCCACTAACTACCTTGATTATAGCAAGCTCAGATGCTCATAAGCCTAGTACTTATTATGCAGCAGGAACTTCTTACTGTAACATTTGTTAATGTCTGTTATGTACTTCACAGATAAAGATTATAGTTGTCTACTGATGTACTATGTTCTTCATCTGTAAATATGTTGTAAATAATTGCTATGTAAATTGTTAATCGCTATGTAATCCAATGTAACTACTGTCTGTTTTAACTGTGGAGCTTTTCTCCCTGGGCCTTCGCTGAAAATGGACCTATGTCCAGTCGGACACTGCCGGTCAACAAATATAAATAAATAAATAAATAAATAAATAAATGATGCTGGGGCATAATCAACCTATATCTTTACTGGAGGAATGTGCAATATGGCTCAAATCTATACAATCTGAACATTTCTGGTTGCACAACTTACTATAAGGGCACATCTTATGAGGTTAATGTGCCCTAGTCTCTGCTGTCAGATCACAATTCCATAACTTAGATTGGAAGGAGTGAGAGATATTGTCAAGTCTGAGAAGCTACATTAAAAGTATCAGTGACTGTTCCTACATATTTTTTTTTCCTATATGTGTGCTACACAGCCTGTGAAAGTTTCTAGCAGAAATGTAAAGAAATAGTAAACAAGTCATAAATGTGTAGCCTGAAAGCTTTATGATCAAAGTGAATCTGAAATAACAAAAAGATACTTCAGGTACCTCCTTGCTTAATGTGCTCCCTTGGCAAAAAAACTTTCAACTGTGATAGGCAAAATGATGTGAGAGCAAGGTAGACAAAATTGTAAAGAAAGTATCATGAGATTTCATTCAGCCCGCATGTGGCGTGCATGGAGGAAAATTACTTGGACAGATATGCCTCAGAGGGGAAGAATTTCCCATGTTATGCTTTTTAATGTGTGGAAGAATGGGAATTACTCTTTAGGGGAAAGCACAACAGAAAATGGAAATGTTGTGCTTAGGGTATAATTCTCCTTTAAATGTAAGACTGCAACACCGGGGAGACATCACATCAGTAGCAAAGTATAAAAACGTGATCATATCAATGGCAAAAAAGGTGAATAGTGAATTTTGCATAAGAAAGAAGAAAGAAGATGTGTCCTTACAAAATGTTGTGTGGCTGATAAATCTCACAGGGCTTATATTAATTATCCTTTAAGACAGACATTATAGTAACATTACTCATTACAGTGTTCCTATAAAATATAGTCATGTAGCAATCTTGTGTTTCCTACCTAACATGAAGACTGTAGTGCATCTGTTCATCCAACCATCTGCAATGCCTTTTTTCCACTTTTGCACGTGGGGTCAGGGTGGTACTTCTCAACATTGAAGTCTGTGAGCACAGAATAGCATGGTGTATGGGTTTATGTAGTTACCCTCTATGCTAAAATAGTAGTAGTACCCAGATACAGGCATGCTATCTATGCCATGCAGGCTCATAACAGATAAATGCTGATATGCATTTGAATTTGTAGTGGTACAGTCATCATATTTTTGTGAAGCTTTAATAAATCATGTCAGCCAAATGTTGGAAAGTACTGCAGCTGCAGCAGGAGTTGCAAAAAATCAAAAACAAAAAAGGTCAGGAACAATAAAAAAAGTGTAGAAATAAGTTGTGCAAACTGGTATCCATGAATAAAAGTATTAATAACAAAATGTGCTTTAGTGCACTGATATACAAATAAGAAGGGAGAAAAAAGTCCCACTTGATTTGCTTCTTTTTGGCCTCTTTCATGACAACATTTTATCCCTGATTACCCCAAAATGATCCATTCATTCTCTACCAGGCACAGCATCCTATATCATTCCATGAGGGGGTTCCCCCTTTCCTTGGGGCATTTTACTAGTAACTGTACCATATTGATTAAATGATATATAAAACTGTAGTGATCCATATCTCAGGGAATATTAAGGTCTAGTCAGGGAATTTTATAATGGATGAAGTGAAAATGGTAGAGAATCATGGCTAAGACCAAATGAAGTACATCTTGGCTTTTAGTAAGATTTTTAGGTGTGAAATTCCTTACTAACACATGTAACAAGTGCCCCAGACTTGGAAGAAAAAAGGAAGAACTTGCTACTTACTATGAAAAATGTTTTGAAAGTTAATCAGGTTGAAGGGGTTTTCACACACACCTGTGTAGTATGTATGTATGTATGTATGTATGTATGTATGTTATGTTATGTTATGTATGTGTATATGTTTTTTTCCCTGTTGAATGAAATGGGTAAGAGTTAATTATCAGGTGACTTTTGTATATGGCTGCTGAGGATTTTTGGACCTATTGCACCATTCACTTATATGACGCTTGATCTTTGCATCATCTTAAAATACTCAATTGTATTTATTACTGCTTGGTGTAACTCATTCTAAGCCTTTTGTTTAAAAACACTTGGGCTTCGACCAGTTAGTTGTTTTGCACTGAGAGGTTTTTGGTCTCTGCTGTTGTGTGTGAGAGAAGCAAGGTTCATCCTTCCTAGGTTGAGAACTGCTGATTGAGGGCTCAGTGTCTGTTATTCTCAGACATTCTCTAAAGTATTCAATGGTATTTATTACTGCTTGGTTGTAACTTGATTAAAGTGTACTATCATTTTCAAGTCTTTTGATTAAGCACTTGGGCTTCCAGACAGTTGTTTTTACATAGGGAAGGTGTGGCAAGCACTGTGGTGGCAGGACAGGTAGCTTTCATCCTTCTAAGTTGGGAACTGCTGATTGAGAGCCCAGTGTCCAAGTGTATTAGTTCTGGTTTAGGCACTTGGGCTTCAGGCCAGTTATTTTTTATTAAGAAGGTTCGTGTCTGCACTCTGTGGAGAAGAGAAGAGGCTGACCTGCCCTGAGCTGAGCTGGGTTAAAGGTTTATAGTGCCTGAATATTTGAACTGTATCTTACTGAAATTGGTTCACCTTGTTTGCTCTAGCATAGACTAGATCCAGGCCTGCTGAATCTAGCTTTGTTTATATGCTTGTTGTTTGTTTGCTTCTTATTTCAGCACTTCTGTGGATCACTGGTGATATCTGCATTGCTTACTGTACTTATTTCCTTGTTTCACTTGAAAGAAAGTTACTGTTTGTCGTTTTGCATTTAGTTACTTGTGTTACCTGGCACTTGCTCACTAAAGCAATTATATAAGTCAGCACTAAAAATTCCCACTGGCCCTTGTTTTCAATTAAGGAATTCCCAATATTATTCTAGCATGTCCAAAGGTCAGTTGTCAATCTTCTCTCCGGTCCAGCTGGTGAATCTGGGAATCTTGAGGCAATGTTATAACTGCCTCATGTACACAGACAACCCTCTCCTCCTCCCACATAACACAAATACTTGCGAGAGATGCAGCTATTTAGCCAAACTGGAGGCTGAGCTCTCTCAACTCAGGACTGGCAAGACCAGACAGGAGGAGAAGGCAACTACACACACCACAAAACCAGCCTCACATAATGCTACCACTCCACTGAATCAAACACATAAACACACAAAGACATACTCGGAGGCTCTGAGTAAAAATTTACCTAAACAGCAGAGGCCTCCAAAGCAGACACCCAAACAACTGCTACCTCAAGACACCCCACAAGCAACACATAAACCACAAAAGCAGTGTGCAAAGCAGTCACAGCCCTTAAGGCCAAATACAACACCAAACATACTTGTCATAGGTGACTCCATAGTCAGACACACTGACGTCCCACTCACCAGGCTGAACAAGGAGAGGGTCACAGGGTCACTCCATGGCAAGTACAAATATGACACAGTCATTGTCCATGCTGCCTGGACTACATGAAAAGAGACATAGAGGAGCTCTCTGATTATGTAGCCCAGGCAGGTATGACCCTAACCCTGAGCAGTATCCTTCCTTCACCAAGAATGATGCCACAATATAGAGACAAGATGATCAGCTTTAACAATTGGCTTAATGTCTGGTGTCATTCAAAGGGGATCCAGTGTCTGTCTGCCTGGGATGACATGCTTGACAAGCCACGCTGCTTTCAAGGGGGGGCCTTGCACCTGTCACCCTGGATCGGATATTGGCTAAGGCTCTTCCCATAGTGCCTTTTTTAGGCAAGGCTCAAATTCTAAACCTACCACCCTAGAAAACAAAAATGGGAAGAAACTGAGGGTAATGCTGCTCAATGCCTGTAACTGAAACCTGGTTCAAGGCTCCTGAGAGCACCCCGGCACTATTAGGTTTTACCTCATATCATGCTCAGGCCCCAAAACCCGGACCACACCATAAAAGGAGGGGTGTATCCATATTCATAAAGGATACCCACACCTCCAGGTTGGTACCATCCAGGTGCAACTAACCATAGGCAAAACTGCTCTACAAATTGTAGCATGCTACAGGCCACCCTCTCAAACTCAGGAACCCCACACAGCCTTCCTGAAGACACTGGAGGGTATAAATGTATCTCCAAACACCATCATATTGGGTGACTTCAACTACCCGAATATAGACTGGGAACATTACTCAAGCCCTAACTTTCTAGCCCAACGGTTCCTGGAGTTCATAAATTAAATGCCATGGAACAGCTAGTCACTGTTCCCATGAGAGGAGAAAATATACTAGATCTCATTGTCACAAACATGGGGACAAAATGCTCCACACCGAAGTATATCCCTCATTGGTGAGATCTGATCATAAACTAATCTCACTGGAAATCCACATCCCACCCCAAACAAAAAGACCACAGTGAAGAACTTCTAAAGCAAACTTCACACTACACAAGACTGGTGTGGTATCCTTCAAGGCCCCTGAGCCAGTGGAAACCACAACCCAAGCTCGGAAGCCCTTACAAATGCCTTCTATGAACACCTCCAGGACTGCATGGATCAGGCAATCCCAAATAAAACCAAGACTCTTTCCACAAAGGGCAAACGTCCAGTCTGGTGGACCCCAGCCATTAACAAACTTTACAATAAGAGGAGAAAGCTATTACATGATAGAACAAAATCCATAAAAGGAAGTCACCCCTGATCATTATTAGTAAAAAATACGAGCACTCATAAAATCAACTAAGGCCAATTTTGAGAGAAAAATTGCCATGGATTCAAAGGACAATCATAAGGCCTTTTTCAGCTATGTTAGGAACCTGGGTGGAAACTCCCAGATATGCTCAGAATTAGTCCAAAATGATACAAAATCACTGAACCCACAGACATTGCCAACATACTGGCAGACAGGTTCAGTGCAAACTTCACCCCTCTCCCCTAAAGGAGAGATAACTATCCCAGCCGAGTGTAGCCTCCCGGACATCTCAAATGCGCAGGTGAAAGCTGCTCTCTCTAAAGCTAAAAACACAGCATCAATGGGACCGGATGGTGTAAATGAGGAATTAAACCCGCACATAAGGCAGCTGTTTAATCTCAGCCTTACCACAGGATACGTGCCCAAGGAGTGCGTGACGGCTGCTGTTGTCCCACTCCACAAAGGTGGGACCCTGGTAATTACCGCCCCCATAACAAGTCTAGTCTGCAAAGCTATGGAGAGGATCATAATGGAGCTCATAAACAAAGATATAGGGGACTTGCAGACATTGGACCCGACCCAGTTTGGCTTTGTCAAGGGAAGATCATGCCTTTTGAACTTGGTCAACTTCTTCAAACAGTCACCAAGGCCATTGATGAGGGAAAGGCAGTCCATACAGCCTACCTTGACCTTGCAAATGTAAACCCATATGTCACAAGATGGGTTGCAAACTGGCTTAAGGACAGAACCCACAGGGTTAGAGTTGCTGGCGCTGTGTCAGACTCCAAGCCGGTCACAAGTGGTGTCCCACAGGGCTCGGTCCTTGCCCCTATTGTTTGGCATCTACTTCTCAGAAGTACAGGCCAACATGGGAGGACTTTGACAAAGTTTGCAGACGACTGCAAACTGGGGCGCCTAGTGGAAAGTGCATCAGACACGGATATCCTTCAGAAGGGACTCACGGAAACAGATAGCTGGTGCCAGAGCCATGGCCTGAAGTTAAACGCCAAAAATGTATAGTCATAAAAACAAGGTAACCCCAAGCTACCATATAGGTGGCAATCCACTAAGCACAGAAGAGGTTATCAGGGACCTGGGGACCCAGGTTGACAGTGGCCTTTCTTTTGACACTCACATTGCTAAAGTGGTTAGAAAGACCTTCTACATTGCCCACCTGATCATGAAGGGATTCACATCCAGATCTAGTGAGGTTATTGTTCTGTACTCTTCACTTATCAGACCAATGATCGAGTACAATGCCCCATTCGGGATGTATCTCACCCGACATCTGCAGCAATTGGAGAGACCCCAAAAGTTCCTCACCAAAAGGATGACTCCAAAATCTGTCATATGCTGCCAGATTGAAGAAACTCCAGCTCTATTCAGTCGCATACCATCTGCTCAGAGGTGACATGTGCCTGACATACAAGGCCATGTGAATTAATGGACATGCTCCACCTCAAAAATCCAAATCCACCAAAACCACTAGAGCAAGCGACTTAAACCTTAGCATGGATATAAATAGGACGTGCTGGAGGGATAGATTTATCACTCAGAGACTCCCTATGCTGTGGAATAAAATCCCGGTCCATGTGAGGCAGAGCACCTCGCTGACTCTGTTCAAGAGAAATCTAGACCTGTGGATGGGAGATCATCATCTCTGTGTCACTGCTGGACAGAGGCACAACAAACTAATGGGCACAGTATTTTTTTGGGCTAGGCTTATAAATGCCATAGGGCAGATAGCCTAGTATAAACCTATGAACCTATGAACAATGGACAATACATCTCATACCTCTCAACCTCTTAGTGCAAGAAATCTGGACAAAGTCTAAAATAATGGGGGAACAAAGGCCTATAAATAAGGACAGATTTTAAATATTGCTTTTATAAACTTAGACCATTGCTAGAATAACTGGATTTATGTAAGCATGAATTTTCCAAAGGATATGACATCTGAAACTCAAATGTGTATCATTGTTTAGTGACTTCAATTTGTAATGATTAGCCAGAAAACCACACATTTTATAAGGAAGAAACTAAAAATAATAGGCAAAAATCTGGACATTCTGTGAAAATCTTGACAGTTGAGAGGTATGAAGAATCTTATACTACCTGTGCCATATATGCATGCTTCCACATGGACATCATTACGTATCCTTGTGCTGGTGTCCTTTAATTCTGAGGGTCTGTTTCCCAGCCTCTGCCAGGTATGACTACCTTTGAAGGTGTCCCATGCAGTCCTCTGCCTTGAGACAGTGATCATCAGATGCTTTTTGTCACATCCCTCAACCAGTCCTACCAACCCTGTGTTTTGGTGAAGGATTTAGATTTACATGGCCCAGGTCCAGCTATCGTTCATTCCAGTGGTTAAATGCTTAATGTCAGGCTCTGAGTTTCCTTTCTGATTATATAAAGGCTTGCTAAAGGTTTTGTGAGATGTTTTATGCATTTATTTTTAAGATATGCCTTTGTGGTGGAAAATAACTTTTGCTGACTTATTGCTGAAATCTTTGTGAACAGAGTCTTCATTATGACCCCTTAAATTTCAAAAAGCTTTTGCATTTACATAAAGAATATGACTATGCACATTATAAATAAGGGGATCATAAATTCACATAAGCAGATCTTTTTTATGTACTTGCTGATATAAAGCTGTATTAAAGAGCATCACAAATGGTAGGGAGATCATGAATGATGAAGAATAGGAAAAGCAGCAAAGTAATTGCTTCATTATCCTCCAAAACAACAAGTGCAACACCATTAAATAACCAAAAAGAGGATGAGAATAGAAAACTTTTTGTTACATATAACCCTCCTCTTCAAGAGCTGTTTATTAAATACTATTATGCTCACACCACTAAAATTCAAACAGCAGGTACTGAGATTAATAACCATCTGCATATTAGATATTCAACAAAATTATAAATTAGGGGTACTGAAATTAATATATAAGAGGCATTAATAGATTAGATCAATAAATGTATATGTACTACTTGAGACTGTTGCAGAGGCTATCATTTTTTTTTAGAAAATGAATAAGCTGCAGTCAAGGGAAGCATATTCTATGACTTGTTACAAGGAGAGTCCATGTGAGCTTCTAAGGGCGGACGTGTACAGTCAGTAATTCTGAGGTTGTTTGGGGGCATGGAGATGTTTGTATTGTTTATTCACTACAAAAAGGCTGTAAATGAGTAGACAGGGACAGATTACTCAGTGACATACCTTCAAACAAGCTGTACTACCTCTGATAAATATTTCTAAAGTTACTGATAACATGCAAATTCTGACAACAAAACCAACATCTGTACTTTTCAGAACTGTGTCAATAGTTTCTGTGCCATTGTCTAAACAATGTCTCTGTTATGGTAGGCAGCAGATGTTTCCTCCTTCTCCATGGGATGGAGTCACCCAGTAAAAAAACACTGCTTCTGTAAGGGCTCATTGCCAGTTCCTGTGTATTGTCAAATGTTCTGTTAAAACATAATGGTAGATCCCAGTATGTACAATCTAGACTTACTGAACTGCATTACAGTATCAAAAATATAACAATAAATGGTACTGCTTTAGACAAAAATTAAAAATAAGGTATATAAATGATTTACCTGCTTGCCTTGTTTCCCAGGTCTTCCTGGCAGTCCTTTTGGGCCATCTGCTCCCTTGAAATAAAAGGACAGAATGGATTGATTTTCTGTAACACCTGAAGCTATGGTAGTGTATTTAAAGCAGACCTGATGATGTACTGTGCACACTGAGATGTAGCTGTCAGGCTGACTTTTCTGTTTGTATCATTTGAAATCTTGTGTATCACTTTTGAAATCACGCAAAACTACCTTTTATTATTCAAGTTATAACAACATTTAGATGCTTGGAAAAGCAGTTCAGTTACATATGATATTAATATAGAAACTCATGGAAATAAAATCAAGATGAGCCACACAGGCAAAGTGTAAACCAGACAAAATATGTAATATCAGCTAGAGATGTTAAATTATAAGCAATAATGCAGGCATAGTCAGATACCTAAAATTAATTACTATAGAAAGGATCATTATGTATTCTTTTATCAGGAGAAAACTATAATCACATTTTTCTTTAACAAACTATACCCATATGAGAAGAAAAAAGTATGTTCTAGAAATGAAGGTTCATGAAATGAGCATGTACACACAGAAATGTAAACATTCCCATATATACATATGCATACAGACAAAGCAAATGTACACAGCCTCATGGTCACAAATATGTGAACATATACATGCAAACACAAACAGACACACACACACACACACACACACACACACACACACACACACACACACACACACAAACACACATGCACACACGCACATGCGCATATACATATCCGTAACCACATAGCAAACATGCATATCCACATTCACAAGGGAATATAAACATACAGACTCGCATACATACACACACATACGTATACAGCACACATGCACACACATATATAGAAACACACACACGTACACACACAGACACACACACACACAGACACACAGACATACACACATGCACACACACACACACACACACACACACACACACACACACACACACACACACACACACACACACACACACACACACACACACACACACACACACACACACACACACGCACACACTTATTCGCAAAGGAAGAATTCAAACTGCTCTCCAAACTGCCTATTGCCCATCACATCTAGGTCATATGGTACTTTTCTGCTGTGCATCAGCTGACCACCTCACCCTTCCTTTCCCCCAAGCACCTTTTTGTACTCATGTCAGTGTAAGGTGTGTAGTGCTTCCTTGCTGTTGGATCTTCCAGCCTTGTAGCCCCTTAAGCACCATATTACTATTAGTAATAAGTAGGGTGTTGGAATAAATGGCATTGAGTTCATTCAGGTCTAATGTTCAATGAGAACCACATGACAGACACATGATTCTATCTTATAATTGTCACCCAATATAACACCAACATTGATAACCTTTATCCTTTCACAGGAGAAAATTTGTGATATTTGAATTGGCAGCAGACAGTTCACAAACTGTCCTGAAATAAACAGAAGCAACTTCCCTTATATTGATTTTTTTGTTTGTTTTATTAATTTTTTAACTCAGTAAATCCATAAAGCACAGGTATGTTTTTAGTGGTGACCCAAAGGCAAATGTAACTTGCTTAAAAGGCACATAGTAGGCCAGTAGAAGATGAGGAAATCAAAACCAGTACTACAGGATGAAACACATTAGCAGTTCATAGCCTTAATCTTTTATCAGATGTAAATCATGAAGAAAATAGGGGGACCGACTAATACAGTACGTGTGTCCAGTAACAAGGATGATGGAATTTTCATTTGTAAAGTCACAAAATGTTTTATGACTGTCATTACTTCAGTAATGCTTTTTAAACATCTACTTTCTACACTACTATATTGCCAGATATGGGATGCAATGCATACGTTGATAAGTAAATATTAAATGAGTAATTCTAATACTCAGTGTTTATTGCCCTAAAGCTGGAAATATGAAGCTATACTGTTACAGTCTTCTGGATGTTGTTGTTAATGCGATACTTATGTATTATCGCAACCATATTTTCACAACAACAGTGGTTGCTTCCCGATCAGTGAATATGTAAGTTAATGTGCTTGAAATGGAAAACGGTGTGTTTTCTTTTACAAAATAGGTTGGTTTCCAGACGGCTACAAACACAAAGTACACAACATTCTGTTGTTCTTTCTTTGTGCTCTTTAATGGCACCAGCATGTCGCTGCATTGCAAGGCTGCCCACTGAACATTCTTTGTCAGCCCATGCTGTGAAATAATGGCCATGCTACATACATTCCTTCCAAGTTTGGCTTCAATTGTCAGGGCTGCTATAGCATCCTTTACCGCCATAGCTGAATGCAAGAAGTGGTTAAGGCATTCAGTAGCGGCTTGCCAGTAACAGCAGGTATTCAGGCTTCTGAGGATTACATGTGCATGTTTTAAGCGTAGTGGAAAGTCTGTCACATCAGAGATATATGCATTTTTTTTTAATTTGGCACCCTCGTTGCAATGTATTGGCCTTTTTTTCCCCCTCATTTTAACTTATATGACACCACTGACCTGATTCTATTTGGAGATCAAACACAATGTCTCTCAGCACTTGGCTCTCAATCATGACAAATGCTCGTTAATGTTGCTAAAATGTGTAATACAGCGTGTTTTCTTTCAAGAGTACACCTTATTTTCTGGACTATCAGTACGATGTGCAAGACATGCTGTTGTTCTTTCTTAATGGTGTTTACTGGCACCCATGTCGCTTCCTGCAAGTCTGCCCGTTGAAAGTTGTGCCAGTAAACACCATTAAGAAAGAACAACAGCATGTCTTGCACATTGCATCGATAGCAGTCCAGAAAATAAGGTGTACTGTTAAAAGAAAACATGCTATATTACATTTTAACAACATAAACGGACATTTGTCTTGATCGGGAAACAAGTGCTATTACCGCAAAAATCTGGTTGCTGTAATATGTAAGTACCATTAATGTTAACAATTTAATTGGTAGAAGACAAGTTCCACAGTCTGTCAAAGCTCTAATAATTTTTCAACTCTAAATTAAGAAGGAAAATGGATCAAAATGTTTGACATCCAGGTATTTAATCAACATGCTAGCATATTAGGATTAATTGTAACAATGGTACAGATTAGCGTAGGTATGATGAGCCTGTTTCTATAGCCAATAGCCAATAACAGTTAAGGAAAACTGATGCTGATGTTTACTATGTAGTGTCTACAAGTTCTAACTACTAACCAGTTCTCAGGTTACCATTTTGAAATCTAAGCATTTAAAGCGTGACTTGTCCTTACTTATGTTGGAACAGCAAACTGAAGCCATGACATCATTTAACACTTGTTTGTAGCAATATATCATCAGCGTGAATTATACCTCCAATCAATACAAAAATATTCTACTTCATCTAAGAATTTAGTAAAATACATTTCTAGGGCTTTTGCTGATTTCTGCTTCTGCCACCTGTTGACAAGCTGTGCAGACACTTTTGAGGCAATGAAGTCAATAGCAATAATATCACTGAATCAGGCAGAATGATTGCACACTAGCAAACTAAATTAACCATGTCTTGTAAGGTTTTCTTAAAATGTCAACCACAACCACTGTAATTATCTCAAAATTCACTAGGCTAGGCTTGCAAAGGCTTCAGGGCCATTAACCTAGTACACACCTATGAACCTATGTACAGTAAATTAAGATGTGTTAAGACTGCTTTACTAATTTTTTTTCCTTTGCATATTATGCTATTTGAGAAATGAAGCAAATAATGCATTTGTGACCTTTTGGAATTTCAAGATTTATTTGGCTGTCTCAGAAGAATGCAATCTACCCAAATGGCCAACCAGTCTTAAGAATTTTGTATGTCCCTATAGCATTTACTCAAGAATCTTTGTTAATATCAGTCTTAAACAAAATCACATTATTTAAACAAAATGAACTGAAATTTTGGTTTCAACTGACTTCAGACAGCAAAGCTAAAAGTGTAGATCAGATAATACAGGAATTTCGGTTGGACAAATCCCTACGGCTAGATATACAAACCTTCAGCTTATTTATAGACAATAAAATAGATTTGATCTCACCAACAACCAAACATGATACTAGTACATTACTAGACTACTTTCATTCAATCCTTCAGCATAAACAAGCTTATTCAGGCAAACTTTCCTTTATATTCAGAATCATAAGAGATGAAACGTATAGCTGCCCAGAAAGCTATTGGAATTACTTCTACACAATTAATAATGAACTTCCCTGTAATCAAGACAAAATAAACATATTAGAATCAGCAGGGAAAACAACTCTGTCACTTAAAGGGAAATTATACACCTGGAGATTTATGTACAGATCATTTTATACTCCTCAACTAATGAATAAAATCAACAGAAAACAGAACATTTGTAACAAATGTAAGTGTAGTATTTGGGCTGGTAATGTTGTTGTTGTACTGCAGGGGCGCTGTGGGGATTTCAACATGTAATGTTGGTTCTGTATTCTCTGGTAACTTGTTGGTTCCGGTGTATGTATGACTTGCAGAAGTTGTGAGATGTAGCATGGGTGCGCACCTGGAGGCTCTGAATAAAGAAAAGCCTTACCACTCCAGAAACCGTATGGTCTCCTTCTTTACCAGGATATAACATATTGGCGACGAGAGGATGGGATGCCTCGAGGTCCAGTCCCGCAAGTAAAAACGGTGGGGTGCAGTTCATGTCGGACGATGAAGAGACTGGGCCTGCCGGAGTGATGTCTGGTTCCATGTTGGGGTCACTAGTTGCATACGACTGTCAGACACAGACCTGGGAGGAGTATTGTGAAGTGTTGGAACATTTTTTTGTGGCAAACCAGATAATGGAAGCGGGTCGGAAGCGAGCCATATTGCTGAGCTCGGTGGGCAGCAAGACGGTCTGATGAGGAACTTGTTGAGTCCTGATAAACCGGGGGACAAATCGTTCACAGAGTTGACGAACTTGCTTCAGTCACATTATAACCTGAAGCCGAGTGCAATAGTCCAGAGGTTCAAGTTAAATTCAAGGACTAGAAGGGCCAATGAAACGGTAATGGAGTATGTCGCAGTGTTGAGGGAATTGGCAACATTGTGATTATGGGGACAGACTGACAGAAATGCTACGAGATAGGCTCGTATGTGGCATTGCAGATGACCGATTGTTAGCGGAGCCTGAGTTGTCGTTTGAAAAAGCCTTGAAGTTGGCACAGGCTATAGAGACAGCGAATAAAGACATTCGTGATTTACAACCAAGAACCATTGAAGGGATGGGGAGCAGGAGTGCTACCCCTCTGCCAGTGCATAAAGTGGTCATGGAGCATAAAGCACAAGGGAAGTCTGGTCAGTATGCTTGTTACAGGTGTGGAGGTGAACATCTGTCACGGAACTGTCGCTTCTTAGCGAAAATGTCATGCTTGAAAAAGGGCCATGTGAAAAAATGTGCAACGCCTCTCGACCAGCCGAGGAAGGGGGAGGAAAAGAGCAGTATAATGGAAAGGAAGGGAAACCAAAAAATAAAACGGCAGTATGCACACCACATGCGTGAAGGTACAGATCCACAAACCAGGGAAGCCGAGGAAGTGTTTACTATGTTTAACATGAAAGAGGCCAGTTGGGAAAAAGTTGATCCCATTAAAATCCAGTTGGACTTAAATGGTAAAATGGTGCAGTTTGAAGTGGATACGGGGTGTAGTGTAACGGTTCTGTCAAAGGCAGAGTATGGGAAGTTATGGCCTAGAGAAGCTCCGAAGCTGCAGGACTGTTCAGTGACTTTGAGAACATATACCGGGGAGATAGTTCCCACATTGGGAATGGCGAAAGTGACTGTGAAATATCAAGCCGAAGTCAAACAGTTGCCAGTCATGGTGGTAGCAGGTAAGGGACCAAACCTGCTAGGCCGAGCGTGGTTAAAGGAGCTGGACATGGGCTGCCTACAGCTCCATAAAGTAGACCAGCATGGGCTGACCTTGCAAAGTGTGCTGGAGGAAAACGAAGAAGTTTTCAAAGAGGAACTGGGGACCTGGAGGGGTCCACCTGCAAAAATACACGTTAAAGAAAAAGATTTTACAAACCCCGAATCTGCACTAGCCGATTTGCACAAATGAAGAAGAAAGTTGAGTTTGAGTTAGAGCGACTCACTAAACAAGGTATAATTGAACCAGTAAAGTTTGCGGAATGGGCCGCACCAATTGTTCCTGTATTAAAGCCAGATGGTACTGTACGCATATGTGGTGATTACAAGTTAACAGTGAACCAAGTCTCGAAGCTGGAGCAGTATCCCTTGCCCAAGGTGGAGGATGTGTTTGAAAAGCTGTCAGGAGGTGAAAGGTTTAGTAAACTGGACCTCAGTCAGGCATATCAACAAGTAGTGCTGGAAGAAGGGTCAAAGTCATATGTCACCCTTAGCACACACAAAGGGTTGTTCCAAGTCAATCGTTTACCTTTTGGTGTTTCCTCAAGTCCAGCTATTTTCCAGAGAATAATGGAGGGACTGGTGGCAGGAATTCCGAAGGTGGCTGTGTATTTAGACGACATCCTACTGACGGGTAGGAACATCCGAGAGCATCTGGAGACGCTGAACGAGGTGCTGAGACGACTGCGAGAGGCAGGTCTGAGAGTGAAGCGGAGTAAATGTGCTTTCATGGCGAAGGAAGCAGAGTTCCTAGGTTAAAAGGTGGATGCATCAGGCCTACACCCCTTGCGAAACAAGGTGGACGCCATTCAACAGGCACCAGCACCCACAAATGTTACAGAGCTGAAAGCCTATTTAGGGTTACTCAACTATTATAACAGGTTCCTGCCAAATCTGTCAACACTGTTAGCTCCTTTACATAAGCTATTAAGGAAGGAGGCTCAGTGGTCGTGGCAAAAGGAACAGGACAGAGCGTTTGAACAGTCAAAGGAACTAATGCAGTCTTCAGAGGTTTTGGTACACTACGATAGTCACAAGGACTTAATTTTGTCATGTGATGCCTCACCTTATGGGTTAGGGGCGGTGTTGGCACACCGGATGCCAGATGGACAAGAAAGACCCATTGGGTTCATGTCACGAACTTTAACACCAGCGGAGTCAAACTATTCCCAGCTAGATAAAGAGGGTTTGGCTGTAATGTTTGGAATTAAAAGGTTTCACAGATACCTCTATGGAAGGAGGTTTACTATTTGCACCGATCATAAGCCTTTGTTGTCACTGTTCAACGAGATGAAAGCAGTGCCGCAGATGGTTTCTCCCTGCATTCAGAGATGGGCTGTAACATTGAGAGCTTATGAATACGAGATTGTTTATAAGCCCGGAAAATACCATAGTAATGCGGACGCTTAAGCGATACCAGGGCATCTCCAGGAAGAGGAAGCGGAGGACCGAGTGTTGATGATGGAGGACATCACGTTGGTGTCTGCCAGGGAACTGAGTGAATGGACACGCAAAGACCCGGTGCTAGCTAGAGTGTTTCAGTGGGTCCAGCAAGGCTGGCCAGTCCAACAAATGGATCCCGCTTTGGCCTTATGAGGTGAGGAAAACAGAGCTGAGTGTGCAAGCTGGATGCGGGGGCACGAGTGATAATTCCGTCCCCAGGAAGAGGGGCACTTTTACAGCAGTTGCACCAAGGTCATGTGGGCATCACACGAATGAAGGCCTTAGCCCGAAGTTATTTCTGGTGGCCCAAGTTGGACCACGATATTGAAGTCGCTGTGAATGAGTGTAAAACATGTCAACAGCATCGCAACTTGCCTGTGGCGGCGCCACTACACCCATGGGAGTGGCCGAGTAGGCCTTGGCAGAGACTTCATATAGATTATGCCGGACCTTTTATGGGGGCCATGTTTTTGATAATCATGGATGCTCATTCTAAATGGATGGATGCCTATCAAGTCAAAACACCCACTTCCCTCTTTACCATTGAATGCTTGAGGAAGAGTTTCAGTAGCCAAGGACTACCAGAGACTATTGTATCCGATAATGCTTCATGTTTCACGAGTGAAGAGTTCAAGGGTTTTCTAAGAAAAAATGGCATCGTACACATCACATCAGCACCCTACCATGCAGCTTCAAATGGTTGTGCTGAAAGGGCTGTTCAGACTTTTAAAGCAATGATGAAAAAGTCCGGAGAAGGAAGTTTGGCAGCAAAAGTGTCAAGAGTGTTATTCAACTACCGTATTACACCTCATTCTACCACGGGGTTGTCACCTGCCGAGATGTTGCAAGGACGGAGATTAAGATCCACGCTGGATCTGGTGCATCCAAACGTCCGAGCTAAGGTAGAGAGGTCCCAGTGGAGGCAAAAAGAATGTCATGATCGACGACGGAGAGAGAGAAGTTTTCTGGAGGGAGATGCAGTGATGAATTTCAGTTATGGACCTAAATGGATTCCAGGGTTCATTGTCAAGAGTACAGGTCCATTATCGTACCAGGTGAGGTTGAATGGAGATTTCTTGGTGAAGAGACATGTAGACCAGATTCTGCGGAGCGAACAGAAGAAGGATTCCATGGAACTGCCAGCCCCGGAAATACCGTTAAGTTCGGACCAAGGGCTCGCAGCAGCAGGAGGTTCGCCAATCCAGGGAGACCACCGGGACGCGGAAGGAGAGGTTCCCGAGGATCCAACTGTTCCAGAGAAGGACACACTGATACCTGAAGTGGTAACTGTGACACCGGAGTCACCCAAGGTGGTACCACTGCGCCGTTCTAAGCGTGTGTTGGTTAAACCTAGTTACTTGAAGGACTATCAATGTTAAAAAGTGCATGTATTGATTACAAGAACAACATAGCTAGTTTGAATGGTAACCAGTTGCTAATTAGCCCGTTATTTAGAAGTAATTGACTAAATGGATTGCTTTGGGCTTGCTCCCTAGTTTTGCTTATTTAAGGGATTGTGTCATAGCTTAAGAGGGGAGGAATGTAGTATTCGGGCTGGTAATGTTGTTGTTGTACTGCAGGGGCGCTGTGGGGATTTCAACATGTAATGTTGGTTCTGTATTCTCTGGTAACTTGTTGGTTCCGGTGTATGTATGACTTGCAGAAGTTGTGAGATGTAGCATGGGTGCGCACCTGGAGGCTCTGAATAAAGAAAAGCCTTACAACTCCAGAAACCGTGTGGTCTCCTTCTTTACCAGGATATAACAGTAAGTCAGATATAAACATAGGTTGGGCTCATATGTTCTATGATTTCCCTGCTATAAAAGTATTTTGGGGAAGTGCTAATGAACTATTACAGGCACTATTCACAGATAATTTCATGCTTAACAAGTCTCTGGTGCTTTTTAATACACCCATATCACACAGTGTTAAAAAGTAAAATATCATTTACTCTGGGCAATACTTGCTGTGGCTAGAAAGAGCATAACAAAAAATTGCATATCTGAATCTCATCCTACATTCACTGAATTCAAGAATATGTTAAATGAAGTTTGTTATTTACAACTTAAAACTATAATTTCTAGAACAACCAGAACGATTTATGCTTATTATATGTGACTAAATTTACAGAATTTGTTGAAAAATGATTAACAATTACAATGAATAACTTCAGTTTCTTTTTTTCTTCTATATGTGATACACAATCAAAATTGTTAAAGTACCACCTTTTATGTAAAGATTAATGGATGGTCGGGATTCAGTAATCCTCCGTGTAAGACTAAATAAGTCTTACATGGAAAATGCAGCCTAAGAGTATGACATCAGCATGTCATGCATATTCATGACTTACTCAGCTTACTCAGCTCTAAGGCTAACACGGAGCGTGCACGAGTGCAGGGGGTGTGTCAGACTGCCAAGCAGTCCAAATATCCATGCCCCTGCAAGTGCCTAAACAACAAATGTCACCAGACATGAGCGAGTCCGCTCAAATGTGTATATCCCCAACACTACACTCCCCCACATTCTAACCCCCTGTACAAATATAATAAAATGTAAAACTTTTTTTTGTTTTATTATTCCTGATATAGCTGCCCGTATTTGCGCGTGTGTGCGCGGGTTTGCACATTGCTTAGCTACAGTTAGCAGTTTAAACATCGAAGAGGATAATAAACTACTTATATGCAAATTAAGCCAAATAGCAATAGCATAGTGGTAGAGCCTTCGCACAAAGAGGAGGCATTCCCGGTTCGAGTCCCACCACTCCCCTTCCCATTTTCTGTAGGAAATCTGTACACAAAAATAATTCCTGACATTTACCTTTTAAATTTTAGTAAAATGCATTGAAATGGCCTATGTAGTAGTGAACGATATTTTATATATATATATATATAAGAAGGTGAAATGGTCATGCATACTGATAAATGCATAAGTAACATATCTTAAGCTATGTGAAGCACTGCTAAGCAAAGTTTACTAGTATTAAGCACAGTTAAGTATAATTGCTCATAGCTTAGCACTGCTTTAAGTAGCGCAATGGCTTTGCATGGAGCTGTGCATCACGCCAACTAGCGCAAACATGTTTGCGCGGAGCTGCGCACCGTGCTTACTAGCGCAATGTCGGGCAACGTAGAGCAACGTAGAGCAATGTCGAGCAATGTTGGGCAAAGGTGAGCAAAGTCGTCTAAACACAGCCACACCTCCTAGCCAGTCTGGCCAGTAGTAAAATAAAAAGCAATGACAGGCCTCAAACCCAGGATACTGTGCACCATAATCACAGTACTAAACCACTAAGCCATGACAGCTTTTCATATAGATGCACTTCCAACTGAAAGTTTACCCATTGCTAAGCAGGTTTGCTTTTAGCTGAGATTTTTCAAAACTGGCCAATCACAAATAAGTGTGGGAAATGAGGCATATTTAAGCTCCATAGGCGGGAATAATTGCCATAACTGGTTGTAGCTCCCATCTGGGGCATTGAGGAGTCAAAAGTAATGGTTTGGCTCCTCATCCATTATCATGATGCAAGACTCCTGCAGGGCCAGTTTCAAGGCACTGAGTACAAAGCAGAAGCTTGGAACCGTCTAGCACATGATCTCACCAGTGCCACAGGCATCCCTCGGACTGGTGAGCAGGTCAGACACCACTACTCAGACCTGAAGAAATGCAAAGAGGACGGACTGAACCAGTGGATACAGGAGGCCCGTGAAATGGAAAATGCCCCACTACTGAGTATGTAGCCATGGAATGAAGTATGTAAGAATTGCTATTGTAGTCTATATTATGGATAGGTATGTATCAATATCCCTTCATTTACTTCACAGCTGCAGGTGTCTGTGCTGCGAATCAGCAAGCCTATGCAGATAGGCTGCTAAGGCTGTGCCACCAGGCAGGTTAGTAATTATTCTGCATGTTTTGTTATTTAAAAGAAATGAGAGAGCCTGAAAAAGAGTGTTGAAACCGATTAATAAAGGTATAATAAGTCTTGAATAACTTCTCTGCATGTACTGTTATATAAAATAAGTGAGACAGAGTGAAAAGGTGTTGTAACCCATTAATAAAGGTATAATATGTCTTGAATAAAAGTCCTCTGCATGCACTGATATATCAAATAAATGAGAGAGCCACTAGAAAAGTGTGTAATGTAATTAATAAAGGTATAATTCCTGGAGTGTGTCCGTGTCACTTTCTTCGATATGTTGTTGTACCCTTGCATTATAGAAATAGTACTGTTGTATTAAGTGCAGTCAACCCACACATGGGTAGGCCCATATAAAGTGGATGAAGGGAGTGCCAGTAGCTGTTAAGCATATATACAGTCCTCAACTGTCTGTTCATGGCCAGCATGTACAGGTTAATCTAGCACATGAGTAGCTTGTTATTGTGTTCCCTAGAAATGTCAGTGTGCTGCTACAAATGTAGGGGGCTGTTAAAATATAGCTGATAATGTCACCTGAACACATCCAGATATGTAGATATATAAATCTTAATGAAATATATAAATACGTAGCAGTAACATCTGCATCCTGGACAGTTTGTATGTCAGATACAGGTCAGGTATATAAAGAACTAGCAAAACCCATTTCACAATTTAACGGACATTGCCTAGTGTAATAATACATGTAGGGGATATATAACTGCAGTCAATAGGAATGCAGTGTAAACTATAAGTATATATAAGTTGTTAATGGAGGTATCTTTTTACACCCTACTGTATATGCATAAACAATGCAATTCCACACCTCAATGGGTATGTCTAATCTCATAACATTTGTTGGGACATATGTCCTATTGGTTTATAAATATCTGCATTTACTTTGATGCATGTGCCCTGTTCATATACCACAATCCTGTCGCCACCAATCAATCCTGCATGCTGTTGGAATGTCCACTGTTGTTCTATATATGCATGTGTTATGCTTGCTGTTCAACTGTTGGAACTCTGGTGTGTTGGGTTAATGGGAATACTACTGCATGCTGTTACAACTAATTTGGAATGCTGTTGGCTATTACTAACCCATATTGTCATTAAATCCTCCTAAACATAGAACGTATGGGAAGGCCGGTCCCAGCGGACCCACCTGTCCCACCTCAGCTGGCGATGGCACCTGGCACCAGCAGGTCCGGTGCTCAGCCCGGGACCTCCTCCTCCATTGGCCCTGTGCCACCTTTGGGTGGAAGCGCTGCAGGGGATGGGGCTTATCCCCCCCCATGCAAGTGTGGCCGGAGGAGGGCCACCAATCACCCTCCGAACGGTCCGGGCTGTGGTGCATAGGGAGATCGAGTGTTCAGTCGCTGATCCTCTATGCCAGCTCAAGGCAAGAGTAGCGCGATTCACGGGTGAGCCTGCCCCTCCTACGCAGCCCCCAGCACAGCCACCCTCTGGGCTGTGAAGGTGCAGTGGTGACTGCCCATGGGTGGGGATCTCAGCTCCACTGTTGCCATCTGTGGGCTCATGGGCTTGCGAATTCCAAACATCCTTCCCCGTCAATGGTGTTCACCCACCCCATATGTCATATTCTGCCCCTGTATGCATCTTGTTTTTCTTGTCTGTGTACCTCCCCAACCTACCTCCCCAAATATACCTACTTCCCCTACCCCACATTCCACTCTTACCTGAAAAAAAATGGGCAATCTGCTCCCACAAAAAAATTATGCCCCATACATAGCTGCTCATTTTGCACACATGTCCGCTGGACACATAAACTGAAATTTAACTGGCAGTACAACATACTTTGTTGTCCTCACCCCTCTCTCAGGGGTGGAAGGTTTCAAATTTCCCTCCAAATTACTAGTATATGCACAGCTGTTGCTGTTAAAGAAATGGGCAGCTATGGACCTTCCCTACACTTGTCCTGCACATCCCTAGATGTTTTCTCTACTGTCTTCCCCTCTTTGTGCCCCTTTTTCACCACTGTCCTATCTCCCCATTTTCTTTTCTTTCAAAGAAATGAGCGCGGGGGTTAGTGGGAGTAAGCACTTTTAAGCAGTAGTTAGCGGGTTTGCGCGAGTGTGCGCTTGTGTGCGCTTAGCTAAGTATTGCTAAGCATCGTGCAAACCCATGCAAACCCACTTACAACTGCTTAAAAGTGCCTTAGTCACCCTGCATGTGAGGACCCTTGTTCTGCTCAGCAGCAAAATAAAACACCACAATCAGTCTCGAACCCCGAACCTTGTACACACTAGACTGCATGAAGTACCATTAAACCACAGTAGATATACTGCAGGTTGTTGCTGAAATATATATATCATGCATCAGAATGAGTGAATGTAAAGAAAAGATAGGAATGCCATAACACAAAACCTGTTCTGTGGAACTTTACCAGCAGTTGTTGTGGAATTGCATTACATGACTGTGATAACAGAACCAGCCATTTTAGCAGTAAATAATGTTACAGCAGCACTTTACAACCCCCACACAGTATCATAGCAGGACAATCCCCACCCAAATGTACAAAATACCTGTGTGTTCAAGGTCCAGCAAGGATGTAGGTAGGCATACTCAGTACTGGAATTGTCCAGTTTTCATGAGCATCCTGTGCTAATGTCAACAAAGAAAAATCAGAAACTGTGCAGAAGTGAGTACATTAATATCCACAGTATAGCAGTTCACAAACAGTTCATGTGCCAAATGAAAACATCTCAATAACTACGTATGTATGGCAGCTAATTGTATAAGTAGAAAATAAACTACATACTCCCATGTATCTTGTGTTAGCATTTGTAGGGGTGAGTACAATTCTACACTGACAACTGTGTACTGGAAGTGGCAACATTCAGGTCTGAGTACAACATTCAAATCACTGGCTACACCCCTAGCATCAGATACAAGAAGTATACCAACCTTCTGAAAAGGCTACGCCTACCTGACTTAGCAATTTATAGCATTGGGTTGCTGTGACAGTGAGTACTGCAAGTACCACACAGCAGGCTGCATGCAATTGCCAAATGGTGGCCAACAATTGGTGCAGAGGCCATCACATGCACATGTGCAGATACCTATAAAAGCAGGCTGTACTTGCTGTCCACACATGCAATCATTTCATTGCAGGTACGGAGAGCGAGAGAGAGACACACAGACAACAGCAACAGAAAAAAAACAAAAGATATAAAAGAAAATATATTGAAAAAAATAATATATTGAAAAAAAAGATAAAAAATATATATTGAAAAATAAAAAATATATTGAAAACAAATAAGATATAAAAAAAATTACAAAACACATGGAACTGACTAATACAAACACATACAAAGGAAAGGTATGTAACAGATATGTATTTACTGGCATGTAGTAGATGTTTTTGAAGAGTACTCTACATAGTTTGAATCATCCATATATGGCAGCAGTACGTATCTATGCACAGATGCCCTGCATAACTACTGCCATGGAGAAATCAGTGTGTAGCTGTGTGCAGTGGGATATGACTGTGACATAATGTAGTTCAGCAATAAATGTCAAACATCTGAGCCATCTTATCTGTGTTCTGTACAGTAGTGTGTACAATGTCTGCTTAGCATTGGCAACAGCTGTACCAGGCTAGTATGCTAATCTAGCATTTCCAGCTACATATACACCCGCTAATATTACTGTGTGCTCACATGACACCTGTTCATGTTGCAGCAAGGCCCAACAGGTCAGCCGTGAGGTACACGGACTTAAAACAGTGTGGTCCTTGTGTGTGTATGGCACACACATACGGAGACATCTGTCTGTGTCAGATATATTAGCATCTGTACATGTGCATAGAGCAAGGGACATACTGCAACTGTTTGTGAAAGGTGGACATATATATGTTGTTGAAGGTTATGTGCATATTTCTATATAGGTTGTAGTGTGTGGCAAACAAGACAGCATACAGTGCTGGTATATTACATGTGGTGGTTAAACACTGTGGGTATGATTCATCAGGTTTGCAGTGTTGCAGCCAGTGAGGCCTGCTAAAGCATGGGCTGAGAACACCTCCAATGCATTCCGCACAACACTGTGCAATATTATGACATAACTGTATACGTCACAACCTTCGCATAATTGATATTCCCACCATGAAAAGTGGACTGTATATGTGCCTATATGTATATCTATATGGACACCAATGGATGTTTATATGTATGTATATATATATATATATATATATATATATATATATATATAGAAAGAGAGAGAGAGACAGGGTCATATTTACTGCAACAGATGCCTGGAGACAAAGCCACGGACTCAAGCTCAATGTTGACACTGCATTGGCATCCCTTCTTGCAAAAACTCTGTACCCATTAACTACCACATAGGTGGTAGTCTACTTAACACCAAAGGTGTGATAAGAGACCATGGGACACAGGTGGACAGTAGTCTCCCCTTTGATAATCACACTGCCACACTAGTCATGTAATCTGTCTATGTGGCACGCGTCATCACAAAAGGTGTGTCATCCAGGTAAATATATGTCAGTGTTCCCCTCTACTCAACACACATAAAACCCATTATAGAGTACAATGCCCCATGTGGTATGTACCTCACAAGACATCTACAGCAACTGGAAAGGACACAGACATACCTCACAAAGAGTAATACCAGCCTCAAACAGATGCCCTATGCAGACCATCTCAGAAAACCACAGCTAGACTGTGTCGCATACCGCCTACCCAGAGGTGACCTCTGCCTAACATACAAAGCTTTGTCTAAAAACAGATCGACATCCCATAATCTGGAACAAGCCACCTATCAATAGCAAACAAATCTCCTAATTAGCAGTCATCATAAATAATCCTGATGATATTACCTACCTATGAACTGATATACACCCACATGTACTTGCTACAATAATTGCTATGTGAGGTTGACTGAGTGTGATGGTGAATGTGTTGGTGAATGTGTCAGAGTTCTGTATATGTGTGATAGCTAAGTGGGAAACTGTTTCTGTCATGGTATTATGTGTACTAGCTGTGATCCCAGCAAAAGATGTGTATGCTATTGCTAGGTAGAAAAAGCAGTATGCCATACGATCTGATGTGGTCCCTTGGTGTCGACTGGGGTGTCCCATTGTAGGCTACAGCAGTACATGTATGCTTATTGAATGTTAGTGCGGGTGAATCCAACTCCTGTATGAACTGTAGTACTATCTGAAGCTGTATGCCTAAACAGCACAGTATGGTGTATGTCCACATTTCTTGGAACCACTGTTTTGTGTGTTCCTCATGGTCCTCACAGATTACATACCTCAGGCATAAGGTTTTGTAATTACTGACACACAGTACTGTATGGTACACAGGTAAAGGTCATCTGGGTTGCCATACCTTTGTGTGTGGTATGTATGTCTGATGTGTGTGTGGGTATGCCTGTACCATGGCCTCGGTCATATGTGTGTTACAGGCTATAAGTGCGTATCTAGCAACATGTATAGTCTAGTACAGCAGTATGCCACCTATATATTAACGAATGTGCACATATGTTAGGCAGGGGTTTGCCATCATCGACTAGTGTGGTATACTGGTAATACTGTAACTGGACTTTACAATCATTGCAATGGATTACATGTTTCTTTATGCATTAGCTTGATATATACCTACTTTGGCTAGGTGGTGCATTGTGTCGCATACAGTATGCCATGTACTGTTGTATAGTCTTACATACTGGTTTATTTTTGTTGCTGTACAAAACATAGTTTGATATATAGAGTGTGCCAGGCACTGTTAGGCAGTTGTGGGTTGAGCACTGATATGTGGTATTGAAAGTGTGTATCCTCTGACAACCAATAGGTTGCTATGTATGGCAGTTAATTGATATCTGTACTTTAGAATTTTAAGTGTGCCACATGACTTGCTCACACATATTGTTTCATTGTCTTCCAGGGTCATGGCCCACCATCGTAATCCCTCATATAGCCCAGCAGAGGAGGAACAGATTACAACCAGCTTAGTTCAGCACTACTGTGGCAAGATCTTGTCCATAGGGTAAATGACATAGGCATGCATAACCGGACATATGAGCAGGTACGCCATCACTGCAGTGATTTAATTAGACATGTCCGGCAGCATGCATCTGATATCCGTAGACAACAGCTTGCCACAGGTGGTGGGGTAGCCATCCATCCCCCCCTCACCAGAGTGGAGGAGCTGCTCCTGGCCAACAACAACAACAACTAACATGTATCATCATGGAGGCTGGAGCCACCCAGCAAGTTGACAAGGAGTGTGCAGGTAACATGGCATAGCTGTAGACTACTGTTACCTCTATTGGTAGATCATGCTTATGTGAGATGTGTACTGTGTAGTTAGAAGATGTGGTGCCTAGTATTGTGCAATACTAATAATTAGGAATATAATCTGCAGGCCTGTGACTGTCAACCATTGTACTACTGTAAGATTGCAAACACACAGTAGCAATGCCACAGTTGTTGCCACTGACAAACTGTCTCATATCCTTGTAGGTCCCTCTGGTGTGACAGCAAGGCAGCAGACCCATACTGGTGATTGTGTTCTACATTTAATATTGCTAATTAAATGTGCATGTCATAGGTGAGGTGTAGGCCATGTACACGTCACACACCTGCGCATAATGCATGCTGTGCATGTTTGCTGTGAGACTATGCACATCTCAGTAATGTGAGTAGTTGCTTCAAACACATGCAATACACAGAGCATCCCACACAAATGTGGCAGCACTGTAGTGGACATTAGATAGGCAGAGTCGATACACATGCACACAACATATACAACTGTGTCATATGCAGTACACATTAGCATGCTACACATGGCGTATTCAGACACCAGCTGTAAGGTCACACTCCAGTATCTCAAATGTCATCCACACAGCACACATAATATACCTGTGGGGTAGAGGCCTCTCATGTGGCTGTGCGACACTCTTCAACACATAACATATTCATGTTAGGCAATGCCCCCTATTGGGCACCTTACAAACCCATGTAACAACTGGCTGTGAAATAGTGAATGTAGTCATGGTACTGCAGTTCAGGTACAGCATGCTATGTGCCGGTCTGGCACACATTAGTAGCCTTGAGTGACCACATGATGCTGCATGATGATGGTTCATGGTACTACACCCCATCCAGTTACAGTGACCACAGTACTACACATAGCATTAATTGCTATGCACCTCAATGTTGTGTGTTTGCAAACATATGCACCTATACACAATATGCATAGCAATCACCATTTGTACAAAGTGCCACACATATGTCTTGTACTGCTACTGAGTGTATAGGTCACATGACACACATTGGGTATGTGTGATGTTTAATGTTGCAGTTGTGTTGTAGCATGCCATGTCATGGCTGGCACTGGTATGTCCACAATATGTCCTACACTCACCATAACCACTGTACAATGGCTATGTTGAGCAATGGTATTCCATCAGGTATACATGCACCACTCATTCTGTGTGTATACATAGCATGCATGTGCTAAACCTGTGTCCACAATTACCTGCTAAAGACACAGATGCTCTAATCAGAAATGGATATCTATGTGACACACAGATACACATCCAGCCATGGTATGTATACCTGTGAGTGATGGTGCACAGGACATTGCAGAGCTTTTAATACTTGCACAGCAATGTTGTGTCCATGTACACATTGTGTTCCAGGGTGAGGCCAATCACTGAACAACAACACACATGCATCAAAGCCATGTATACTGTTATTAGCAAGGGCTGTCTACACTCGCACTGCATGCTGTTGAGCAACACACATCCTGCATGCTGACACGTGTGATATAACTGTTTAGCTTGTGATACTGTACCCCACCATCACCCGCTATTGAGTATGTTCTGGATTACTGGTGGTGTGTGTGTGTGTGTGTGTGTATGTGTGTGTGTGTGTGTGTGTTGCATGTGTGCATGTGTGCATGTGTTCATGTGTTCATGTGTGATGTGTGCATGTGTGCATGTGTTCATGTGTGCATGTGTGCATGTGTTCATGTGTGCATGTGTTCATGTGTGCATGCATGCCGACATCATGTGCAGGTTGTAAAGTGTGTTTCCTGTCTTCCTATCACAGGTGCTGAGTTTGGGCTGGTTCACTGCAGCAGGGAAACTGATGTCACTGAGCAAAATAGTGATAATGATGATAGGTGTGTTGAGACACATGCATGTTTGCAAGGGTCTGTCATTGGGCCACCAATTGACAGTACACAAGTATCCACCCCATCCATGCACACAGCCATACTGCCAATACATCCATCACCAATGCCCTTAGCTGAGGGACAGCATACAGTCAGCATTGGCCAGGACAGTGTGGTATCTATGGCACATGCATCCCGACACAGCAGCCATACCCAGATGTCTGGAAGGGTACCACATAGGCAGATGTCCAGGGGTTCTCGTCGGAGCACTGCTGCTCATCATGCCACTGGCAGATGTGCCACAGGTCTTACAACCTCACGCATGTTCCAGGCTGTCATGGAGGCACAGGCATGTATGGAACGGTACACCAGACAGGGACTAAGGGCACAGAGGGCACATAACACTGCCATAATTGACAGTATCCATGACCTAGCAGGTGCCATCCGTAATTACACTGAGGTCACTGATAGATGTTGGGGTGAGACATTAGATGTCCTCCGCAATGTCATGTCCATGTGTCAGGACAGTGCGGGATGGTTGAGTCGACGTGGACGTATGCCAACAGCATCAGCAGCTGGCAGTCACCACGGATGTCCCTCAAGTCACAGCTGCTCCCGTAGTGCCAATACCAGCCCCAGCAATGTTGGGGGTGGTCTGTCCATATAACGTCCTAGAAGACCATGTGCACGTGGCTCTGGACAGTTCCAGCAGGGACCTGGGTCCAGTGTACATCCATCTACCTCTGGGGATAGTACCCAGTCTGGCTTAGTACCTGATAGTGTCAGTAGCACCCCTGCCAGGCACAGGTACTGTGTCCATGGCCAGAGATGGTGATCTGTAAAGCCTGGCAGGTACAGTCTGTGGCTGTCCCACAAATACCTGTATATGGCAGCCACATGGTGGAACTCTGTGCATGCAGACACACACACACATAAACCAGACACCTAGGGCTAACACATACACGCACACATTACATCAACACTGGCCCATAGCAGTACTCTTGGCCCTCACACACACACACACACACACACACACACACACACACACACACACACACACACACACACACACACACACACACACACACACACACATATACATGTCAATTGTATGGCTCACTGTAGGCCTCTGGCAAACCAACAACACACCCTGTGCATATGATGAAACCTGTGCCGCCTCCTGTCATCTGTAACATTGATGCAGGAACAGGCTACCATGGTGCTGATGCACAGGGTGACTTTATAGCAGTATAGCAATGTTAGCATGTTGCCAGCAGTAGAGTGTAATGATATGCTTGAAGGTGTAGCTGAGCAGGCATGATGCATTAAAGCTATGATTGTCAATGTAATATTGTTTACACCAGGGTTAGTTCCAATAGTGTATTTTACGCGCACGTGCCACTTGGCTGATGTGTGTAGTATTGGCAGCATGTGTTAGAGAGTGGACAGTATGTGTGGGATGTGTGTAGCTCAGATTTGCAGGTGTACATTTGTGAACATGGTGGAGGTGCACTGCCTGCATGTACATGCATAGTGGACACATGGGCAGGTAGACATGCCCTGTATTACACAGTAACACTCCATAGTTTCTATTGGTGGCCAGTATGCATTGTACTACACACATTTCGGAACTTGACTACACATGTGTGTATGACATGGTTTGACACTGTGCTGTGGGTGATACTATTACTATCTGTCATTGTTTTGCATTCTAGTAGTATACATAACTTAAACAGCCTGACCATAACCAATCATTAGATGATTCTTGACAACTGACACACAGATGTAGGACACACAGTAACATTTGGATCCTTCAGGTACTATACTATGCCAGTAACCAGTGGTATTCACCTGCACCCATTACTGAGACCACTCCTGTTTGGCATATAGCTCTCTTAGGTACAAGCAATCATAGTAGGGATATGTCCGTCCACATCTGGTAATGCATACTGTGGCCTATAATGCATTCTCCAGATGACACACACATCCTCCACAAGGGTATCATACAGACAGATACCTGTTGTCAAACCCATGCTGTAAAGCTATAAGCCAACCAAAGCATAGTCATACACCTTTATGGAACATAGTATCCCCACAGTACCACATAGGTAGTAGCCACCAACATGAAGAACAGGTACCGATGTGTACATGCAACCAAGTGTTACGTCATCTCTCCTTTGATAATCACATTTCCAAAGGTATTTTGAAATCCCTTGGTGGATCACATAAGCAATAAGGGGTCTGCATGCATATCCACAAAGGTTGTTGTACACCTATAATGAATGGCCATCATTGACGGACTTTGCTGAGTTTGAACAGGTCTGACATATACCTCGGCCATAAACCCTCACTCACACAATTCAATAGAAACCATAATGAGTGTGTGTGACACAGATGACCTAGGCCAGGGATCACTGCATTGGCTGGCCTTGTCACAAGCATACAGATGTGACCTAAGGTCTGGAAAGCAGCAGCACACTCTGGCAAAGATGACAGATGTGTTCTTGGAGAAAGCAGGGTTCCCACACATGCAATAATTGAGGTCACATGTATGTATATGTATTTGCCACACAGCTACCTCACATGTGCAATGTACATACTGTTGTCATACTGATATGTCATACAGTAGTAAAAGCAAAACCCACAACACATTGACCACCAGTGTCACACACATAGAGTACACACACACCCACACACACACACACTCACCAAGTGCAGGATTCTAACCCCTACCTAACTACTTTATGATACTAGAGGAGTATGCATTAACACAACATGCTATACACATTACTGTGAGTTCTCTTTTCCACAGGTATATTTGTAGGATGGTGACATCATCAGACTTGACCAAGATTAGTATACCACTTTTAAGGTGTTTTACTACTCTCAAAAAGGGTTGCTCCTCTCCAAGGAGATCACACACAAACACTTGTCAGAGCCACTTGGCCACCCATCCTGTGACATAGTTGTTAATGTCTGCTGGTAAGCTTGTCCATGATGACAGAGTGGGGATGGTGTAAGTCCGTCTTTGGTAACTGTTTGAAATACGTCAACTATGTGTTTAGGAGGCAGGATCTTTTTAACACAAAGAGGTTGTGTAGAGGTTCTGTTGTGGCACCCACTTTGTGGAGCTGGATGACTGTTAGTGTATGCCATTCTTTGGGTACATAGCCTGTGGTACAATTGAGTCTGGACAGTGAATGTACGTGAGGGTGAGGTTCCTTTTGGGCCTAGTGTAAGACGCAGCCTGGGACACCATCCAGTCCCATTGATGCTGTGTTCTTACCTTTGGAGAAGGCTGTCTTTACCTGCATGTCCATGAGGTCTGGGGCTCTTCATCCTTCTGTGATGGACACAGGCCCTTTTGGGGGTGATGGGGGCAAGTTTACACTGAACTTGTCCCCCAGGATGTGGGCAATGAAAGTTGGTTCAGTGTATTTCTTGCCATTTGTCAGTAGCTGACAGCATATTTGGAAGTTGACACCTACATGTCTGATATAGCTACCGAAGGCTTTGTGGTTTTTATTCTTACATTCCTTGGCAATTTGTCTTTAGAAACTGTCCTTGGATTATTTTATGAGCGATCATTGTTTCTTCCTAATAATGATCAGTGATGCCTTTCCTTTAGTGAAGTTGGCTCTATCATGTGTTAGTTTCCGCCTTCTGTTGTCTAGCTTATTTATGGGCAACGACCACCATATTGTTTTCTTATTTTTGGAGGAGTGCATCTTGGTTCTATTTGTGATGTCTCAATCCATGCATCCCTGTAGATGCTCATAGGATGCACTTGTAAATGATTTGGCAGATTGTATACCATTATCCTATAGCAAGAGGGCTTTGGAACTTTCCACTTTGGTCTTGGGAAGTGTGCAGTTTGCTTTTGAAAATGTCTACACAGTGGTTTCATTGACTGGGTGGGGGGGGGTGGGATGTGGATATCCAGTGTGATTACTTTATGATCTGATATTACCAGCGAGGGGTTTATCTCTGTTGTGGAACACTGGTACCCCATGTTGGTGATGATCATGTCCAGTATGTTGTCATCTCTAGTGGGCGTGGTGACCAGCTGTTCCAGGGTGTTAGAGTTTTTAAACTCTAAGAAACATTGGGCAAAGGACATATAATGGTGTTTGATAGGACCTTTATATTTTCCACTGTTCTCAGGAATATTGAGTGAGGTTCCTGAGACAAGGTAGGTGATCTGTAGCAGGCTACAATCTGATGAGCAGCTTTGCCCAATGTTAGTTGCACTTGCATGGTCTCCAAGGCTTCATGCTGTGCCACTAACCTGAAGGTGTGGGTATCCATAAGGTAAATGGGTACACCCCTTCCTTTTGTATTTCACTCGTGGTTTTGGGTCCGAAGGTCAGAGGGATTGTGAGTGCTTTACATGGAGCATGTCCAACAGCTCTGTGTTTGACATAGCTTTGTATGTTAGGCAGTGAACACCTCTGAGTAGGCGATATGCAAGGGAGTACGGATGGAGCATTTTGAGATGGTCTGTGTATGGCATGTATTTCAGGTCACTAATGCTCTTTGTGAGGTATTTCTGCAGGCTTTCCAGTTGTTGTAGTTGTCTTGTGAGGTACCTAGCAAAAGTGGCGTTGTACTCTCTTATAGTTCTAGTGAGTGATGAGTAGAGGGGAACAATGTACTCTTCTATTCTGCATGAGACACATTTTGTGATGAGGTGTGCCACATAGGAGGGTTTCCTGACTACTGTGAGGATGTGATTATCACAGTTGTGTCCACTGTCCACCTGTGACCCAAGGTCTCTTGTCACACTTTCAGTGTTAAGTATACTACCGCCTATGTTGTAGTTCTTGGCTACAGAGTTTTTAACAAAGGGGATGACAATGCACCTTTTGGCATTGAGCTAGAGCCCATGGCTTTGACAACAGCCATCTGTCTCAGTGAGGCACTTTTGTAGGATGTCCACATCTTTAGTGTTTACAATTATGGCTCCTAGTTTGCCATCCTCTGGAAACTTCAGTAGCCACAGACCTTCCATGTTAAAAGTTTACTTCAGGGAAGTAGATACTAAACAGGACAAGACACAGGACTGGACCCTGTGGTACTGCACTCGTCACTGGTCCAAAGTCATACTTGGAGTCTGCTACTTTCACAGTGTGTGTTCTGTCAGTAAGCCTGTTGGAAACCCATCTTGTGACATAGCAATTTATACCTAGTTTAGTGGGTTTATCTATATTTCCAGAGTGTGGGGTGGTGTTGTAAGCCATGGCAGGATCTACATATGCTGTGCGAACCACCTTACCCTTGTCTATGGTTCTGGTGACTGCTTCAATGTCATCTATCAGGTTTAGGAGACATGATCTGCATTTTACAAACCCAACATGGTTGTGGTCCAGGGTTTGGGGATTACCAATGTAATTTTTTATAAGTTGTATGATGATACATTCCATGGTCTTGAAGAGTGGGCTCATCAGGCTAATGGGGCACTAGTTCCTGGGGTCCGTGGTGTCTCCACCCTTGTGTAGTGGGATAACCATCACTGTGCACCATTCAGCAGGCACAAAGCATGAGGTGAGGCTATGACTGCACATGGTACATCAGTGTGGTGCCTGTTCGTTCTGTGGTTTGTGTAGAACACAGCCTGGGAAGTTATCTGGTCCCATGGCTGCTGTGATACTGGCTTTGGAGAGTGTTTTTTACCTGTGCAGCCGTGATGACAGCTACTTTGCAGTCTTCCATTATAGAGATGTGCTCTTTCATGGGTGAGAGGGGGGTAAAGTTAACACTGATCCTATCTGCCAGGATGTTGGCAATATCTGTTGGGTCTGTATATTTAGTGCCATTGAGCTGTAACTCAGAACAGATCTGAGTGTAGCCATGACATGGACCTGTCTGTTGGGCAGAGATCTCCTGAGTAGACAGTATGCAACAGAGTACAGATTGGGTTACATTCAGTCTTGTTGCATGGGGCAACTGTTTGAGGCCAGTAACCCTCTTGTTAGGGTACTTCAGTGGTCTTTCTGGCTGCTGAACATGCCTAGTCAGATTCATCACAAGTGTGTGGTGGTACTCTCTGATGGGTCTGATGACTGATGAGTAGTGGGAACCTCCTTTGACCTACATGCACAGACCTTGGCAGTTTGTGTGAACACATAGCATGATTTTCTGACAACTTTGTGAATGTGTTTCTGTTAGTAGAGATGACTATCCACATTTGTCCATAGATCCCTTATTATCACCTCCGTATTTAGCATAAGTGTGTGAGCATGTCCATTATGACCCCTGACATTTGCTTTGTTTAAGTGTGTGAGCATGCCCAGTATGACCTTTCAGTATGTTGTTGCCTGACATTTGCTTCGTTTATTTGTGTGTGAGCATGCCCAGTATGACCTTTCAGTGTGATGCTGAATGAAATCCACTACATTTGTTGGAGTGTGTGAGCACGCCCGGTATAGACATTTATACTATATGTGTATGGAAAATCAATTTGTATTTTAACAGCAGGGCTCACCTTTGTGTCATAGATCAACAGGGATCATGCTGTGCCTGCAGGGCTTCCATGAGACACTTTGCATAGACTTATCAACATTTCTACATACAGGGGGCACAGCTATTCTTTGTACATTTCTACCCGGGGCACACCTGATTGTTCCTGTGGGTGTACATAAGATGAGGGGTTCACCTGACACTTATACACATTTGCTATGCCTGCACTGCTATGTATGGTACACAATTTCAGTCTGTACTGTTGCCTATCGTACTGGCTTGAGGCATTCTACTGTACTACACATCTTAGTGTCCAATGTCACGTATATCAGATTGCGACTTCATAGCCTACACAACCCACATCACACTGCCTGGCCTAATGTTCTCTGTCTGCATAGGCCTGTGCGGGAGGTTACCCATATGCCTCTTTAGGGCCATGTTACAGTATTTCTTTGTGTTTGCATTAGTGTACAATTGTCCTGCTGTGTCTGTGCCACTGAAATGCTATCATGGCTTAGTGGTGCAGTACTGTGACTATAGTGCACAGTGTCCTGGGTTGAGCCCTGTCACTGCTTTTTATTTTCATGCTGGGCAGACCAGACTGCTTAAGGGACAGTAAAGCTAATATGAGCATGTTTACCTGACTTTGCTCAATTTTGCCTGACCTTGCCCAACATTGCTCAACGTTGCCTGACGTTGCACTAGTTAGCATGGGCAATTTTGTTTACATATACTAAATATTGGTAAAAGCTGCTTAGCACTGCTTTATATTGCTTAAAACATGGCAATCATGCCTCATGTGGTGCTGCAGGACTGCTTATGTCGGATGTACATACTACACTCCCTATACATGTTTGGAAACAGGTAGTGTCAAGTTAGGCATCCCTTTTATTTTATGTGCGAGTCAGAGAGAGGTATAATTTCCAGGGTTCCTACTGAGCCAGTGTACGTGCTATGCATTGCCTCTTTGCCAAAGCCAAGGCATACTAGTCACGCCTCCTTCTGCCTACTGGGCAGGCTCAGGTTCTTCCTCCTCCGAGTCACACTGTGCCTGTGCAGGCCTTGGGAATGGTGGGAGGCTGTTTGGCCCTGCCCCATGCTGTTCCTGCTGCAGCTGTTTTCGCAGGATCATATTGTGTAGCATGGCACATACCATGACAATTTGGGTACATGTAGTTGGTGAGTACTGCAAGGCTCCACCAGATATGTCCAGGCACAGGAACCGTGACTTGAGCATCCCAAACACACGCTCGATTACATTTTGTGTTTGTGCGTGTGCCTCATTATGGAGTTCTTGCTCAGGTGTGTGTGCATTTCTGATGGGTGTCATCAGCCACGGCTCCAGTGCGTATCCAGCATCCCCCACTAGGTGACCGTCAGGGATGTCCCCATTGGCAAATGTCTGGTACAGCTGCATCAGATGCCAGATATGGGAATCATGGTAGCTTCCAGGGCAGCCAGCACACACATTCAGTATTATGCCCTGGGCATCGCACACGACCTGGCAGTTGATGGAGTGGAAGCCCTTGCGGTTGATGTAGGCCCTACCCGCTCACCGGCTGGTGCTTTGATGTGTATGTGCATGCAGTCAATTGCACCCACTACCTCAGGGTATTCTGCTATTTGCTGGAAGAGATGCATATTGCTGGCCAATACCTCATGGGAATTGGGGAAATATACATGATCACCGATATGTGCTGACATGGCATTCAGGAACTGGTGCAGTACCATGGATGCTGATGCCTGTCAAATCCCCATCATATCACCAGTTGGTCTCTGGAAGGTACCTGTTGCTAGTATTCTTAGGCCAACACATACCTTGGTTTCCACTGGGATGGGTTCCCCTCTGTTGTTTCTGTGTGTGCGGCATGGCCTGCACAGCTCAACAATTTGCTGCAAGAGGTCTCTGTCCACTCTATAGTGCTCTACTATCTCCAGCTCATGTAGCCCCTGGTAGGTTACCCTGGGTCTGTACACTCTTCTCCGTCTCCTCACTGTGGGTTGCTCAGCAGCATTCGCAATGGCACCACCCTCAGCATCTTGCACATGTTGCCTTATAATAGCAATGGCAGCCCCTAACATTTTTTTTGTCCCAGTTAAGCTTTTTAAGTTTTCACTTCTCTTTGTAGACTGCAGTGTTACAGTGTTTCTGAGAAAAACATGGGGGAATGTTGTTTGTAGAGATTTAAGTGCTGGGCTGGGCTAGTGTACTGCCTGTGTAATTGGCTGATTCTGATTGATTTCACCTGGCAGGTTTGCTAGTTCTCCTTGGTTAACTTCCTACTACTTTTTTTCCTTCCTTCCACAGGGGGCAGCGATGCACAAACAAGCGTAAACACGTGCACACGAGTGCACATGCGCGCACACAGGCCTACACAGGCTTACACAGGCTTAGGCAGGTGCACATGCGTGCACACAGGCTTTGACAGTCTTACACATGCTTACATGGGCACGCACACAGGCTTAGACGGGTTTACAGGCACGCACAAGCGCTCACACAGTGTAAGCATCTTTGCAAGAAACTTTAGTGATATCCACGGAGTACACCTTCGATTTTTGGGTTTCAGTTAAGACAACTGTAGACACACCTCTTCCAGTCCTGAGTAACATACAGCAAACACATGCCACTCTGCCAGAATAAGCTTACACTCTTTGATACATACCCCCTCATGATGTCACCTATTTTCTACTCTGTTACTCCCCTAATCCTACTCTTACACTATAGGGACATGGTTCACATGGCAGGGAAAATTGGGATTCACTATCCTTATCCTCATTTGCATAGGATTCCCTACTAATGCTTGGTTACATCTCTCAGACTGAGCTTCCCCCCTTAGCAACCACTACTCAGTAGCCATGTTGTCTTCAGCCTGCCATTCACCTGCATGGCAGATGTATATTTTTAATAGAATGCCTATTTTTGGCTTTTCTTTTTCTGGTTTTTAGAGCACCGCACGTTTGCGTGGCGCTGCGCTACGCTTAAACATCGGAGATCGGGGAAAAAAAATTTTTTTTATTTTGCAATAGGTAAAAATGCCAATGGCCTTATATTTGGCCATTGGCATGCTTCCTCAACTGGATGCATCCTTTATTTGGAGCTGTCATAGCTCCGTTTTGCTATTTGCAGAATGGTACTCTGTTACCAATGGAGTACATTTCTGCAAATAACACTACTCTTACTCGGACATGTTAGTGTTTCCTGGATCACAGATTTACCTCATTTACATAGCTTTCAGCAGCAAATAAGGTAATTTGCATAACACAACACTGTCCGTGCAAGGGTAGTTTTAGGAGCTCTCATGCACGCCCCTGCCGGATGTTCCTGGATCGCTCGGCAGACATATTGGCTGTCTGGAGTCTTACTCTACTCTTAGACTCTGTGCAAGTCTTCGTGAATCCGGCCTGATGTCTTTGTAAATACCTTAGTTTTTTTATTTTATCAGTTATTATATACAGTCATTTGAGTTTTATATGCTATAACCTCTGAAATTACAATTTTTCTGTAAAAGTTATGTGATTGTTTATACATTTGTTTTATCTAAAATCAATAAAATTGTTTTAAAAAAAGAATGTTGTGTATAGTTTTATGTGCGCCTTTCCATGTTTCTCATTTTATGGTTGATGTATATAGACATTTTATTTCAAACACTGTGCAATAACACTTTGCATTTGAATCATACCTTTTCTTGGTTTATCATTATTTGTCTTAGATGAAAATGTATTTACTCTGCAGTAAATTACCATCAGCTATTAGTTTAGTTATATGACATTCATAAATTAAACAAATGTGCTCATCACTTTTTGTCAGTTCTGTATTCTGTTACTTAATTTCCATCTTGTATTTCTGCACTGAAGCAAGTTTAATTAAAAGTTAGCAAAATGAAATATGTCAGTAATTCAAAACGTTTTCTTAGTTTGTCCTTTTGTTACTATTGATACAAAAATAAATGACTTTTTCAATTATCTGAGATTAAATTAGCATATTATTAAAAGCCATCTAATGATTACAGCTACATATAACACTGGTATTTCTTACCATTTCATCTAACCTATCTTCTTGCCAATATTTAGTTGTTAATGTGAAGGGATAAAACTTGGTCTTCCTTTGATTCCTTATAAAGTCCCTATCTGGAAAGTTTATACAATATGCTTGTACTATTTTAGCATGTTCCATTTTGCTTCTAAATCACAAATTCCTTTTATAGATTCCCCCATATACTTAAGTTTACTTTTGTTTATTATTTATGATTGCTGCATAAAGTAATTTGGTCCTGTTGTACAATATACATCTGAAGTTATAAAAGCAACTTCTACCAAAAGTCAGAAAGAACATGTGTTGCAAAAAACAGATATGTTACAAAAGTACAAAAAAGGCAAATAAAGGATACCTAACTATGCTGGACCATATAGATTCCAGCAGGCAAACAAGGATGGGACAGATTGATGTTTTCAGCTCATCAGTCTGTGGTCAATCACAGTAAAACAGCAATGACAACAGCAACCTTAAGATCACAGTACACACTATAAAGACTGAAAATCACAACCTGAAATTCACTATTCATATCACCACAAAACAAACTTAAGAAGCAGATTTTGAGGCTGTCAGAATTAACAACCCCAAGTGTGGTAATTCCATTAAACTCCATTTTCACAGGCCACAGAACACCCGATGTTGCCATTTCAGACAATGATCTATCTACTGTGTAAAAGTCAGACATTTGTATTTATGTATTAATTCGTTAATTAATGATTTGAATTTATTAATTGGGGTAGAACACTTATCACAGTGAACCAATTTCAGTCTTAGCCAGAGAAATATAAAAAAAAAAAACATAAGGAAAATAAAAAAGAAAAATAAAAACAATTTTGCATACAATATATACACAAAACATATATACACACAAATTAAAAAATGGAACAATCATCTAATATGAACACTGTGGTGGATGAAGTAGAGTACATAAAGGTGATAGTTGTGAAAATGTCAGCAGTGAAGTAAAGATGGTTAGTTTATTTGCCCTGTGAAAAGATAGGAGAAGATTTTGCTTGTTTTTGAAGGTAAGCATGGAGCTGGGCATGGAATCTGGGCTAAGAAATAGTGCAATAAAGCTTGGATTTGGGGGTTTGAAGAAGTGGTCTTGACTTCTAAGACTGTTGGAAGGTATCTGGTTTGTGCACTGAGTGACTAAGGTTAAGATGGGTCAGCACACAGAAGTTTGAATATGATTGAGCTGAGTAGGATGCCATTTCTAGTTTAAAAAAAAAATCAATTGGAATGGTAATTCAAACTTATGTCAAGTCTTCATCAATCTCAGTCAAATAGACTGGTCAAGAAACAATAAAGAAAGTTACATTTTTTGAAGTGCATTATCTGTAGCATTGGGGATTATTACCTTGCGGTTATGGAATATTGGATTATTTACACGCAGGGACTCCATCTCTTCCCAGCTCAAACTTTGTAATGGGAAGAAGGTTGACAGCAAATTTGCATACTTCAACAACATTATAGAAATGGAGAAACAAGGTGCAGACAGAGTAATATTAGAATGAAATCAGCAAAGATAAGAGCTGTGCTCTGAGAAGTACTCAGCAATATCACTGGATTTATAGATTTCAGATATTAGAATTCATCATCCTGACACAGTGGTTTTGAATACAATTAATTAGCCAAGATCTTTTGCAGCTCCTGGTGAAGAGATGGAGACACAGAAGGAGCAGAAGGCATCTGTATAAGATGGCCTAGAGCATGCATAGGCATAGTGCACAGTTCCATAAGTGGGATGTACTCCGTGCAGTTAGTATGCTCCCATGTCTAATTACTTTGTGACAGAATTCTGTATAAAATGCTGTGCCTCCAGTTCTTAAGACAGACATACTGCACAATGTATTGTCACTGAATACACTATGACCCATGTTTATTTTTATTTATATTTTATTTGGGTTAGTAAATGAGTAAGTAGATAGAACTGTTTGACTGCCTGCTTATCTTTTACACCTAAACCTATTGTTAAAGTGGCTGCATAGAAGTGGTGAGTGCATAATATGCGAATGTAGTGATTTATTTGCAGAGGTGCTCTAGGTCTACTGAAGGGTCAGTCAGGTCATAGTAGGTTCATTACAGTATATCCCTGGATATGGATGCCATGGGGGGGGGGGTTGGCAAAATGGTTAAGTTCTTAACCTCAAAGATACAAGGGACAGAGTTTGATTCTTTCCTCTGGTTATTGGCTAGGCTTGTAATAGTCTACAGACTGATAGCCCAGTATTTGCCTATGAGCACACCTATGGCATCCTTAATTCCTTAAATCATTAAATGCCCTTCAATATAATCTGTGAAATGAAAAATGACTTCCTTTTTAATAGTGGATATCCTGATCAAAGGACAGTTCATTGTTAACATAGGTTCCCAGATCTGACTACAGGATATATTTTTGAGGCTGGAGGTTGTTCTCAACGTGATACAAAAGGAATCATGCTTGCAGAATGATACTATTATATATTCTTGGCATTTAGTTTCATTCCATGGTTTTGGCACCAACTATTAGTTTGAGATAGGTCCTGTTGTAGGATCATGGTGTTCTCTGGGGAGTTATGATGGCACAAAGTTTAGAGTCATCTGGGAACTTGGTCATCTACAATCTAGTAACATTAGCTTTGACCTCCAAGAAGTAAATTTCAAAGAAGAGTGGACAAAGGATCGAACCCTCGGGTATCCCACTAGAGACAGGTATTTTGTAGGAGGTAAAGCTGTCCATCCTCACTTCCTGTGCTCTGCATGAGGGTTAACATTTAGCTCAGAGAGTTTATCTATGATGTCTTAGTATGGGATGGTGTTGAACACCTTTTAAAAGTCTAGCTAAGCAATATGCATTGATTTGTCCTTGTCTATTGTCTCAGTGACTTTTCTGAAGAAGTCAAATAAGGTATGTATGTAGGAACTACTACCTTAATGAATATGAACTGGGTTGTGTTGAGAGTCTGTAGATCACCTATATCTCACTTTATTAATTCCATATTTATCCTTTCTGTAGCCTTAAAGATTAGGTTAGTAAGGTACGCTTTTGGATCTGTAATTATCTGGGTCTGCTGCAGTCCCACCATTGACTGTTGGTGTCCTCCATTTGCCCAGCACAAAGCCTGTATTGAGACTAATGTTGAATAGTCCCCATATGGAGTCTGCCAGTAGGCATCCCAGCTTGTTATCTGGCCCTGTAGACATAGTGTTCATAGCCTTAGATAGTGCCCCGAGAGCTTGTTCTTGGCAGATTTGGGGGAGGGGGGTAGATGTGGGCATTTGGTTTGAGAATAGTGGGGGAGGGATGAAGCTAGAGCTGAATTTGTCTGCCAGTAGATTGGCTATGTCCTCCTGGTCTCAGTATGAGATATCATTTACTATTAGCTCTGTGTAGTGCTGGGCATCATTTCTGTGATTTTTAACACAGTTAAAGAAGGCTTTGTGATTATCTTTTGCCTGGTTAGCTATTTTTTACCTAATATTTGACTTTGGTTGATTTGATCAGGATTTGGAGTTCCTTATTTAGTTTAGCAAGAGCATTTTTGGCTTCTGGAGAATTATATGTAGTTTTGCATGTAATATTTTTTTTTCTTTTATTATACAGCCTGTCTAAATTAGGGATCCACTGGAGGGGGTTATTTTTGAATTTTACTTTTTATTTCTGAGGGAGATGGATATATACATGTGCATAGAACTTGGCATTAATGGATTCTGCATATGCAGTAGAATCCTAAAAATGGATGGGGGTTTTGAATTTAGTTAGGTCATTAATCAGTTTTAGTAGACTGCGTAGTCTCTGAATATTGATATATTTGAGAATGATTCTGACTTTAGTCTTAAAGTGAATATGACTGACTTGTGGTCCAATTTGGCCAGGGAGGAGTTTGCAATAGGTGGGGAGCAGATCTGTCCCATACTGGTAAGGACCAAGTCCAGGATTTTATCTTTTGTGGTTGGAGTGTGGACTAATTGGTCCAGGAAGTTTGTATTTATGAAGTCTCGAAATCTCTAGGCATACATGTTTGATGATATAAAAAGTCTCCCAGTTGATGGTAGTATAGCTGAAGTCTCCTAAGTGAATGGTGTTTGACTTTGCACATAAGGACACAATACTGGTAAAGTAGAAAATATATGCTGAGTGGGACATAAAAGGGGTATTGTGGTTAGCTATGATGCGATTAAGGGTTTTCTTGATAGTAAGCTGGACATGGAGGAGTTCCACATCATTATCTTGTCTAATGAGTCTGGAGTTGATATCCTTTTTTTAAAGAATATAAAGACACCTCTGCCTTTTGTGCCTACTTCTAATGGGGTGGGTCTGTACAAGTGATGGGCACTACAGCCTTCCACTGATGAAGTGTCTTGACTGGTTTTGGACTAGGTCTCTGTTACAATGCATATATGTATATATTTTCAGGGTATGTAGTGTTTGTAGGCAGTGGAGTTTTTGTTGAGGTTCCTAGCATGGAGCAACAATACCCTATTGTTGCCCTGATTCTTTTCTGGTTATATTGGAAGTTTTAGAATACTGATTTGGCTAAAAAAGGCACAGTGGGGATGGTCAAGGTTATAGCCAGTACACAGAAGCCTTGGGGAGAGGTGCAGTCTATCAACAACAAGGCAGGTTGGACTGTCTGCCATTTCTTCACACACACACACACACACACACACACACACTATATATATATATATATATATATATATATATATATATATATATATATAGATCTAGGACTATTGAGCGAAAGTTCAATAGTCCGAATCCACAATACCCAAACACACTTTAACGAAAGCGCTTTCACCGAAAAAGCACTTTCATTAAAGTCCGTTCAAAAAAAAAAATAAAACACTAAATCTGCATCCCCATGTCCCCCCTACTTTTATATTCTCACGCCGAGGTCACACTACAGTGGGGAAAAGGGAATTCTCCCTTAACCGCACCATAGTGCAACCGGCACAACCAGCAGTTTGGCAGAAAGTGCCGTCGGGGATCTGTACGGATCCCATATATATATATATATATATATATATATATATATATATATACATATATATATATATATATATATATATATATATATATATACACATATATATCTTGTACCCTCTTAGGATTTTTTATGTCAGTTATCTTTTGACCATATTGTATCATCATTCTTGGGGATGGCAAAATACTGCTCAAGTCTAGGTTCATACCTGCCTCAGACACATATTCCAAATGCTATATCATGTCTCCCTTTATATAGTCTAGGGAAGTACATCTCAATTCATTTATACTTGCACGTACAATGACTGCATCATATGTGCACTTGTGGTGCAGGGGCTCAAGTATTTGTTTGATGTGGTGAATCCTGGTGCCTGACAGGCAGCTGACTATGACCTTTCTTTGCATAGCCTGGTGAGTGATACATTGGTGCATCTCACTATGGAGTCACCTTTGATAAGGATATTGATATGTGTGGTGGTTTACTTTATGGGCTTTTGGACTCAGTCTGTGTGACTCAAACATGTATGTTTCATTGTGGGTGCTACCTATGATATATGTTTGTGAGGTTGCTGAGGGTACTTGTTTCTTGATTTACATTTAGGAGGCCTCTGAATTGAGACAGTTGTTGACAGTTAACATGATACCCTGACTCCATGTAGGAAAAATGGGAAAAGGTGGGGCTGATGATGATGATTTAGGAAGCCTCTGTGGTTTAGGTAGGTTAGATCTAAGAGCCATGGCATATGTACATCTTTGTGATTGGCCTGTGATGTTTGAAATTAGTTTAGTGGGATGTTGTGGGGTGCTGATGACCTTGTTATTGGTAGCAGCTTTGTGTGAGAGCTTTGCCACCAATAACATTATACGACTACATTTCTTACATACTGTGGCTAATTGTGTAAATGGTAGTTGGTTTCCTGTGAACGTGAAACAGTTGCTTCATTGTCTCAGATGTCCATTTGAACTAAGCTGGTTACAGAGACAGTTGGAAAGTGCAGATCCAAGGTTCCAATTGCTTGTTAGTATGGGCTAGAGGAGGAGTAGTGCTTATGAAGTTAGGCATTGTGTAACTGCAGGAATAAGCCTCTTTGTGCAACTACTGATTGTCAACTGTGCTCAGAATTTCTGGAGTAGGTTATATATATAAAGCTATGGTTATAAGTGCTACGTCTGTACAGTATAGTCAAAACAGGTTTGTGCAGAGCAGTGCCTTTCATAAGCAGGCAGCTTATGACAGCAAAGAAATTCAAAAATTTTCAGAGGCCACTGGCCAATAGTAAAACAGCAGGATTCAAGGTTCTACAAGCAACCAAGAGGCCTAGAAATGGCTTGGTTCTTCCTGTACTCTAACTACAGTTTAAACCAAAGCATTTCTGACTCAGATCACAATCAATGCCAAAAATAAGTGCAAAGCCATTTCAGTAACTCAGTAAGCAATGCAAAAGTACATATCCTAAGTGTTTCTAGGCTGGTAGTTTGACAAATCCGGCATAAAAGTTACTCAGTGAGTAGCATGTCTGCTTAATGTTGAACATCTCTGAAAAAATGAGCACAAGGTCACACAAATACAGACAACATATAATAGCAGAGAAATTAAAAAATATCAAATTAGCCCCATGAGGAGTCAGCACTGTCAAGGGGGTGGAGTGGGATAAATTTAGGGAGTACTTCCATACTTGTGTGCATAGGACCTGGTTACAGGATGCATTTGTTCATCCCTTTCTTTTATTTTATGATTTAGGCTTTCTGAAAGTTTATGGTTTGATGTTGTTCCTCAGTGATGTCACGCTGAGCAACACTTTACATGTCCTCTCACATCAGGTTTTCTCTGTCAATGTTCTACTGTTGTAACTGCATAGCTTTAGGCAACTCTGTTGTTGTTTGCACCATAATTCGTATGCCTCTGAATTGTGGTGCTAGGTTTCGGTGATCATTTGCATACTTACTGCTTACCTGGAGTCCTCCAGATACACCTTAGAGTATGCTTCTGTCCCCATGGTTCTAATATACATTTATGAACTGCACAAGCTATCATATGAGTGTTTTACCATATATCAGTCCCATGTAATTGTGTACCATATGTATGAAGACCACCCAAAGTTACTGGAACAGAATGAAGATAACATGTAACAAGTCATGACACAAAAATAAGGAAATGTGGCAGCAGTGTATGACAATGAACGGCAAATGACAATACAAATGGAGAATGCTGCAGAAGGGTTTTAAAATGTTGAAACACGCAGTGATATGTCTAGAAAATGGGCTCAGGAAGAAATCAGAGTTCATTCTAGTACTGCAGTCAGACGTTTGAGATATGGGAGAACTATTATGAGACCAACCAGATACGCTGACAGTAAATCTTGCATACATAAAGACATTGATGACTGAATAGTTTCATGTGCTTTCAGATTATGATAGATTCTTGATGAATAAAGTTCATGGTATGTTGAGTAGGAAATGAAGCTATCTACTTACTGATGTACAGTAATGTATGAGATAAATTGCCATCTGTTATATGCATGTCTTTTGTACATTACCGAATGCCACCATATCTATAACATGTTATCCATTTACATATCATCTTATATAACTAGATTGTATACATTGGGAAAAGAATGTTGCTGTGTTGACTAGACTAGTAATATTACTGTTCATAGGTTCATAGGTTCATAGGTAGATACTAGGCTATCTGCCCTAGGGCATTTATAAGCCTAGCCAGAGTGTATTTGGCTTCCGCCTCCCTATTAGATTAGCCTACTGTGCCTCTGTAAAGTAGGTCACAGAAGGTACCCTTTTAAGATTAGTTTACTGTGCCTCTGTCTAGCAGGGACACAGAAGAGATCCCAGGGGTGAATTTGCGATTTCCCATCCACGCGTCCAGATTTCGCTTGAAGAGGGTCAGCGAGGGGCTATGTCTAACATGAATTGGGATTCTATTCCAGAGTGAGGGGAGCCTCTGGGAAATGAATCTGTCCCTCCAGCATGTCCTGTTTATTTTTGTGCTGAGGTTTAGGTCCCTGGAGCATGTAGCTCTAAGGGACTTGGATTTTTTGAGGTGGAGCATGTCCATTAATTCTGGGTTTGACATGGCTTTGTACGTCAGGCATAGATCGCCTCTGAGTAGGCGGTAAGCAACTGAGTAGAGCTGGAGTTTCTTTAGTCAAGCTGCATAGGACATCTGTTTGTAGCCCATGATCCTCTTGGTGAGGTACTTTTGGGGTCTCTTCAGTTGCTGCAGGTGTCGGGTAAGGTACATCCCAAAAGGGGCATTGTATTCAATTATGGGCCTGATGAGTGATGAGTAGAGGGGCACAATGACCTCTCTTGATCTAGATGAGAACCCTTTCATGATAAGGTGGGCTATATAGAAGGTCTTTCTAACCACTTTGGCAATGTGATTATCAAAGGAGAGATTACTATCTACGTTGGTCCCCAAATCTCTAATTACTTCTTCCGTACTTAATGGATTACCACCTATGTGGTAATTTGTGGGCACCTTGTTTTTCCCAAAGGGGATGACTATGCACTTTTTAGCATCAAGTATCCGTCTCTGTTGTAATTGAAATTCTTTGTCAATTGTTGGCTGCTTCTTGGGTCATGCCTAAAAAGGGTCCATGAACTAGTGGATTCACCCAGTTGTGAAATATGAAATAAGCAGATAAATAAACAAATCATAGTCACATCTACGGTTTATTTTTCTAGAAAAAAAGAGAATATAGTATATTTTTTACAAAAAGTAGATGTAATACATATAGGTCAAATTTCCTTTAAGAGATATGACACTTCGTAACTGACTGCATGCCATGTGGTCTATATCTCAGTAATAAAGACCTCAAGATGGCTTTTGTCTTGTCTCATTTAATGAAAATCCTGATGAACATTAAATGCTAAAATGAGGCATCTTTCTGGGGCAAACAGGATGGGGTACATAAAAATCCTTGATCCATGTGCCACTACGAAAAAAGACATGATTTCTGTCATGAGGGAGAGCAACTTAATGTATAATGGGGGTCCATGGGTCAAAAAATTAATAAATAAAGACAAAACAAAGTTTTCACTTAAAGAAGTACAGCTATAATTTGCAAGTCCACTTAAAGCTAGGGTTAAAACAAATTATGATATATTTAAATGTGTAGACAATGATCAGGTAGCTGTAAAAACATATTAAATTAATTTATTCTAAGATATAAGAAAATATCTAAGTTAGCTGCAGATGAGGTTGTCAGAGAACTAAATAGGGTGGAGCAGTCACCAGGATAATTAATAATTTCAGACTAAGAAATCACAGAAGTTCTAAAATCCTTAAAACTTTAAAGATTCCAGACCCTAATTGCATAGCTATCCCACAACTGCTGCTCCCTACTGTTTGTACACTAATTTCAGTTTTTCCCTGTCCCCACTGCAAAAGCTAACATTTTTGAAATTGTAATCTACCTGAGGTCATGGAGCTGTAGCTGACAGTAATAGGACTAAGAGTTCTGTGACTCGTTATAGGTTCTGAAGTCACAGAGCTCCATAACTGGCTTTACTTGATTGGTTCCCTCTCTTGCTAATCGCTATAAACAGCACAGAAGCTGCTCTCACCCAGAGTCTTTTATTCAAGACTCTGCAAAGTGTTTAAAGCTATGAAATGTGAGAAACATTTAATCTAAAGGGATGTGCTCAGTGCGCAGCCACGGCTGGACTCACTCTACAGTGGGTTGTCTACACAAGAGCTTTTTCCCCTATATGAGACCAGCAAAATATATACAACCTTAGAAATCCAGGTCTTTGGCTCAAATAACCTATGCAAAGTGGGAATAAACACATCTTGAGCTGCAGTATACCCCTGACCATTTAATGAGTTTCACCCAAAAATTATCCTAATCAAATCAAACTTCAAGCAGTTTAGTCACTCCTGCCCCACCTGAGTCAGTCCTTTCAAAACCATGGACCAGAACAATTTCTGTAACCAGCCTGCTTGAGATGGGTATCTTGAGACAGTGTACAAACTGTCTCATGCCGACTGACAATCACCTACTACTAAAATGGCATAACATAGTGTGTGAGAGATGTACATATATAATGCCCTTGGAGGCAAAAATTTCACACACAGTAAACTCGGATACCAAAATCGTCGACAGTACACTACACACCCCACCTCTCCAAGGCTGTCACAATGCACATAATACATTTTATGCTGAAGTTCTAAAGATTAACTTGGATGATGATCCCTAAACCAGGCATCTACTCAACCAAACATTCTAATTATGGGTGACTCCATGGTAAGATATGCAGATGTACCTCTTACCAGGCTGAGCAGAGAAAAAGTGATAGTTAGTTGCTTGTCTGGTACTAGGATCCGTCATATCAAAAATGCACTCAAGTCTTAGAACAACAAGTGCTCATGTAACTCTGTCATAGTACATGTGGATGTCAATGACCTGAGATGCACCTCCCTGGACTATATTAAGACAGACACAATGGAGCTCTTAGACTATGTGTCCCAGGCAGGCATGAACACAGTACTGAGCAACATTCTATCCTCTCCAAGGGTAATGCCACAATATGAGCAAAAAATAATTGACTTTAATAATTGGATACATTTTTGGTGAAATTTGAAGTGGGTACACTATTTGTCAGACTGGGAGGATATGACTGACAAATCATATTGCTTTGCCAGTGATGGCCTGTATGTGTCCCCTCTAAGATTTTGATTATTAACAAAGACATTGTCCACCTCAAGAGTGCTCTTTTTAGTCAATGTCAGTCTGATAAACCTACCAACATAATGAAACAAGCAAATGAAGTGTCACTGATCAATGTTAGGTGCCCAAACAAGCCACTTTACTCTCTACAAGCCCTTCTTACCCTGGAGGGCATATGTGTGTGTATAGTGGTTTAACATGGCAGTGAGAACTGTGGCTGTCCAGGGCTATAATGCCTTCCAAACATTTAGACCAGCTACTGTGCAGGATTGAGAAAAATGTGGAGGTGTCTCAGTCTTAATCCTGAACACAGTCACATAATGGCTGGTAAAGCAGCATGAAGCACTAGAGCTTCTTTATGTCCAAATAACCATCAGAAAGGTGTGGTATTATATATTTGCTACACATCGAACTCCCTCTACCACCCAAGAAAACCACAATGTCTAACTACATGAGCTGGAATCATTCAGTATTAAACTCAATACCATTTTCCTAAGTGATCATTAACTATCCAGCTATAAATTGGGAAACCTACACCGCCACTTGTCACAAACACAGAGATTCCCAGACATTGTTATTCTAAATGTCCTGGAACAATTAGTCGGAGTACTCACTAGGAGAATAACATCCTGCATCTTGTCCTTACTAATATGAGGGCCTCTAGAACTATCCTTTTTACACATCTTCATCACTTGTTAGGTCTGACCATAAAACCTTCTCTTTCGAAATAAAATTGAAACTAGAGGCTCCCTCCTCTCAAGGTACCTTTAGAAATTTCCCTAAGACAAACTACCTACTCCTAAGTGATTCATTGGAAAGTTTCAAACCCCCTTCTCATTAAGTTAACTACACTGAATACCAGAAATGTATATCACCACACTATGCCAGCATGTAAACAGATACATAGATGCAGCTGTACCTCATAGGAACAAGTGCAGGGCCAACCGCAGAAACAAACCCCTTGGTGGAAACATAATATCAATAAGCTTTACAATAAAAGGAAGAGAATTTTGACCAAAATTAAGTAGAACAATTCTCAGAATGATAGAGCCCTCAACACTGAAATAAACAACTCAGGAGCTTAATAAAATCCAGCAAAGACAAGTTTGGAGCTAAAATAGACACCCAAGCCGAAGACAATCATAACCTTAGAAGCACAATGCAGCAATGCAATGAGCTGATTGTGAACAATGTTACCTACTCTGGCTGAAAATATAGCTATCCTACTGGCCAATAAATTCAGCTAAAACTTTACCCTTAATGTCTCTCTCACCCATCTATCCTTCAAGATATACCGGAAACCAACTCCTCTCTAGCAGACCATCTCCTGAAAGCGATTTCAAAGGCTAAAAATACTGCATCAGTGGGTCTTGACATCCTTGGATGAATCTTAAATAGCACAAATCATTATTTAAACTTCCCCCTCAAAAACATTGTTTAGCCTTAGCCTGCATACTGATTTTGTACCAAACGAATGAAGAGGTGCCAATTAATAAGGGCATTGGTAACCTCCAAACACTGCACCCATCTCAGTTTGTATTTGTTAAGGGCAGGTTATGCTTACTCAACCTAATGGACTTCTTTGAAAAGGTCACCAAAGCAATCAATGGAGGCAAAATGGTACACTCCACAAACCTTGACCTGGCCAAGGCTTAGTAAAAAAGCTAAGTAAACTATGAATAACCCCCTACATGACCCACTGGATTAGTAACAAGCTCACAGATATGATGCAGAAGATCAAACCAGGGCAAGCTACCTCCACAAAGATGCCAGTCGCCAGTGGAGTCCTCTAAGGTTTGATGCAGGAACCTCTCCTATTTGACATTTACTTCTCTGAAATAAAAGCCAGTACCAGAAGGCTCTGTCTGACTAACTTTGCAGATGACTGCAAGCTAGGAGCAGGTACTGAATCCCCAAATGACTTAGCCAGTCTTTGTCCCAAGCGAATAACTGGTGCCAGAAGACTGAAACTAAACGCTAAAAATGCACTGTCATGTTCTTTAGGAAGCTGTCTACATCAGGAAGCTACCACATTGGCAATAAACTTCTAAGACTTGACCCAGTTGTTCAGGAATTGGTAACTTATGTGAACAGTGACCTAACTTTTGACCAATGTGTGTCCACTGTAGTAAGAAGGTTCTTCTATACTGCACAGCTTATAAACAAAGGGATTGCGACTAGATCTAGAGATGTAATTGTTCCCCTTTTCTCAATCCTCATTAGGTCAATCTTTGAGTATAATGCCCCCTTTGGCATGTATCTCTCCAGACACATGCAACACCTCAAATACCCCATAAGATACCTTACTAAAACGATACAAGGCCTAAATAATATGTCCTATATGGACTAATTCAAAGCCCTGTAACTCACACCTCTCAACTGTCCAGATTTTCACAGAATGTCCAGATTTTTGTCACATATTTTGGTCTTTTCTTCATGAAATTTGTGTTTTTTGGAAAATCTCTTCAGACTGACATCATTAAATTATCACATACATTTGAATTTTACAATTCATATCCATTATAAAATGCATGCTAATTCAAGCACCGTTATTCTAGCAGCCTTCAAAATTTGAAAGAGCACTTTTTAAAATCTGTCCCAATTTTTGGGGCCTTTGAGCCCTCCAATTATTTTAGGCTTTGTCCAGATTTCTTGTGCTAAGAAGTTGAGGTATGTTGTCACTGTACTGAGGTGACCTGTGCCTGCCATATAAGGTATCCTCCAACCCAATACTGATGGACCTACTGTATATCAGCAAGTCAAATGGCATCAGAAAACTTGGTACAGAAATCTAAATCTCTTCTGCAACATCAACAGAATGGTTTGGAGGCACAGGTATATCTAGCAGAGGGTGCCTCTATTCTGGAGCAGAGTCCCCATCCATGTAAGACAATGCTTATCCCTATATATTCTAGCACAGCTTGGATCTCTGTACGGATAATAGAAAATTAACTCCAGGACTGACTCCTGTACTGCTAATGGACAAGGGCAACCCCAAATGCTTTATCCCATTCATGGGTCTCCCCAAAATATCTATGGTATGATTCCATTTATGCTCACTAGAGGTAATATATAATTATCAACCATGGGATGGGTAAGGCCAATTTAACACCAAAAGAGGTACGTTATTTCATGCACCAAAAGGGAAATTGGTTAGGCTTAATTTGGCCCATAAGGTTAGCTATTGTAGTACATACTAATGAATCCATGAACCTAAGAGTCAGCTGAAGCTGTATTTATAGGCTCATAAGTTCGTAGGTTCATAGGTCATTACTTGGAAACTGAATGGGAAAATTGTTAGTAGCTTTGTCACTAAAATTCCCACTCATGCTACCCCTATTAATGAGAGTTTTTGGGTTAGATTCTGGGATGTATTTGCAGTTGTCCATCCACTAAGCCAGGCTGTATTTAAAGAAGGTTAGGAAAACTACTTTGCTTAATTTGCAGGAACAGTCTGTTCCAGGATACAGGAATTACTTGACTGAGTTATTGATCACACCAGGAACTTCATTTTATGCTACAGTGAAGTAGGGTTGCCACATTTCGTTGTGGCCAGTACCAGACTAAGGCAACTCCATCTCGCACCTCCCATAACCCTGCCCATCCTCTCCCTCTCCCCGCCCACTTTCTGTCCACTTCCTGACATCATTGTCAAGTCAGGTGAGGAAGAATGCCCCCTTTTCCATTCGTGATGCTTTTTTTTTTTTTGCTGATATACTATGCTTTTCTTTAAAAAAGCATAGCACGTCTGTTGATTTAACAAACTTTGATGTTCTGTTTCTTTTTTTGAAATACAGCATCAGAGTTTGCACAGTATTTTCTGGACTACTGGACAATCTGTTTGTTTTCTGGATAGTCCAGAAAAACATGGATAGGTGGCAATACTACAGTGAAGGATAAGGTCTTTACTATGGGTGCTCACGGTGTTGTTGGTCTTGGGAATATAAATGAGACTGCCAAAACAGGATCTTTTGAGCCCAAGCAGAGCTTAATTCTAATATACAAGGCAGAGAAGAAAAACAGAGCTTTAACTCATTGCTTCCTACAACAGTATAGTCTTCAGGAAAAACAGGAGACTTTCCTGCACTCCTGAAAGGAGTGCACTCATCACTGCATTAAAGTCTAATTTTTGAAGTCCTGGAAAAAGGTGTATGTATAAAAGTAACGCAGCAAGGTGGGATATACAAGTTGACATGATTTGGTAAGCAGGAGAGTGAAATGGTCTTCATGGGATATGCAGAGCTGGTGTTATTAAGGAATCTTTGCAAAAAGTTATGAAAAATATGGCATTTCCATGTTTACTTTAATAATGCAAAAATAGAGTATGATACTATGTTATTGGGAATGGCTTATTCAAGCAGTGAGTGTTAAAAAAAATAACATGAAAACATGGCGAATAATGTGAAGACATTTTGAGATATAATATTTTCATAACTGCATTAATTTCATAAATGTAATGTGACCCACCGATGAACAAACTTGTAACATTATTTAAGGCACACAATGCCGCCAACTGATATTGCCTAATACAAATGATTTTATAGATTAATATTTTGAAATACAATCATAAGTTTCACCAATCCAGCAACATAAAAAACAGCACTATGCTATCCCCTCTTGTCATACATCATTGGAAAGCTCCTGAAAAGGGGAACAATTCTGTCACTGATATCTTGGAACTATTTTGCACACTTACAGAAATATAACCCTTTGTTTGACTATAACACTAGTATTTTTTGGCAAACCATTATCAGATATTATAACTGTAATGAAGTATGTTTTGAATAGTGGATGTCGGAGAAAAGCTCTCAGGAAAGAAGCAGTTTCTTGGCTTTGAAGATCTCAAGCCAAGGTATTCATTTGTCTACTTCTGTTCCGGATTAAATGAGATAACTCACCCAGGCTGATAACACCATTTTTGTATACTTCCTCAGACATTACACTACGATTGTTAATCTAGGAAGTCATGCAGTAGAGAAGTTAATCAGTTAGTTTGTCACTTATTCATATTTTCATAGACGAGAGCCCTACGTGTTATTGAGGGGTATGGTGTGAAATGCCATGGCAGGAGACAGGAACATTAATTGTCAACGTCCATTTATATCAGATTATACCTGAGATATTGCTAGCCGTTTGTTAGTAATTATGCAAATAAACAATATTTTCATACATACTTAATACTTCAAAAAATAGTGACTTACAAACTATTGAAAGACATCAGGTGAAACCTTAGATGTTCTTGAAGAAAACTATTTTGATATTTGCACTGTAAGTTGCACCTTTAGAAATATTCAATGGTATTTATATTGGTTTTTATACAATGAAGCATATGTTTTCATATTTCTGTAAATATCTAAATATGCACTCATAGAAGAATTACTTGGTGTCATATGAAACATTATGTCCGGTTAACAACAATATTCTAATAATATATGTCTAGGCAGTACAGTTTCCAAGATGTGACAATGTGTTTGTGAAAGTTTAACAACAAAAAAGTAATTGGGATTTGAATGGATTTTAATCTATTACAGTATTTATGGAAAGACTATGAATGCACTGACTATTTTATTCATTTATTTATTTTATTTTACATTTGTTAATTGGGAGAGTTCGACTGGATGTGAGCCCATTTTCAGTGGAGGCTTGGGGAGAAAAGATCCACATAGAAAAACAACATAATTGTTACAAAGACAAGTTGGACATTTTGTTTAAACAAAAAGTTATACATGGTCAACAATTATACAGCATATACAGATAGACATTGTATCATTTTGTCAAGTAGATATTGTACTATTATCAGTGTAATGAATAGTTCTTACGGCCAGCATTGCTATTTGTGCAGTTTAATAGCTTTTACTGTTCACAAAATATTTACATTGATCTGTCTTATGCTTTTTATAATTTATTTTTCAGAAAATGCTCTGGAATGCAAAATATGTGTAGACTGTTAGAGGTGTGGCATTCCACACCACACAGGTGTTCTGCATAGATAATGGTTACCAGGCCCTTGATTCTCTATGTGAGGAACTGCTAGAGTCTTTTAAGGTGGATCAGATGTCTGAACAGGAATATGCCAAAAGCAGCATTCAATTATCATTCTAATCAGGGAGCGAAGAGAGGAATGAAAATATTCTTGGATCTGGAGAAGATACACTCAATAATCATCTAGGTTAAACAAAAGGATCTCCTGTGGCTACATGGTGGCCAAAGGAGCGGTCATAGTTAACAAATGTGCCCCGGTCTTTGATAACTCTGTTTTGAGAGAGAAGCCATTAATGTGTTAGATGCAGGGATGATCCTGTTTGCAAAAGGAAATTACACTACTTGTTCTAGCATTTCACTTGAGACTGAGGTTGTGGCAACGATTGTTTATGCATGTTATACCTCCTTATAGAATCTGGAACTCCACAGGGGAGTTGATGATGGCTCCCAGTTTATAGTCACTGGCAAACTTAGCTAGCCAGAGACATTCAGGACCAGCTTGGATATCAGAAAAGTAAATACCAAACAGAAGCATCCCCAGTACTGAGCCTTGGGGGGGGGGGTCACCACTGACAATCAGCCTTTTTGAGGAGATCGTGCCCCCAGTCTCAGTTTTCTGGGTTCTGTCCAAGAGATGATTTGTTATCCAGTGGGCAGGATAACGGTTTGGATTTATTTTGAGAAATTTATCTATGATGCCTGAGTGAGGAACAGCATTGAAAGCTTTGGTTAGGGCATAGTAATCAGGGTGCATCAACTTGCCCTCTTACAAGTCTTCGGTGACTTTTTTAAAGAAGTCCACTAAGGTAAACAGAAATGATATACACTTCACAAACTCAGACTATTTTTGGTCATGGGACTTTAGGTTGCCTAATCAACTTTAGGCTGTCAATGTTAATGAAGTCTATAATATGATGTGTTCTATGATCTTACAGATGCAACTTGTGAGTCTTACTGGTCTGTGATTATTAGAATCAGTTTTGGAGCCTTCCTTGTGTGAGGGAATAACCATCCATGTTCTCCAAGCCTTAGGTATAAAGCCAGATGAAAGGATAAGGTTGAACATACTGCGTTGGGAGTCATTAAGGCAGTATTTCATATTGGCAGCAAAACACTCCAGCACAATGTTGGGCTCTATTGAGCTAGTAGTTTTCACCTGCAAGAGAGCCTTTACGACTTGTTCAAGAGTAATGTTTTGGGGTGGGGGCATGCCTACATATGGTCAACCATCTGTAGGCTAGGTGGAGATATGGGGAAGAATTTTGGACTGTATTTGTATGATAATAGGCCAGCTATGTTTTCAGCGACAGATTAGATACAGCCATTTTATATCTGATATAGCTGAAGAAGGACTTGTGAATTTGCTTAACAGAGAAGGCAATTTTTAGTTCACACTTGCCTTTGGATGATCTTTCTTTGTTTGCCAGGTCTATTGAACATGCCTTAACCTACCCCAGACTAACACCGACTCATGTCTGAGGCCAATGAGGAGATCAAGGATCATAGTTCAAGGCCATAATGATGCTGGGAATATTTGCTTGTGTTATGAACTAACTTTCCTGCCTTTCGCATACACTCATGATGACCATGGATGGAAGCACAGTGGAGTGGGCTGACAAATAGTTCCACTTCTGCAGTGAGTTGGCCAATGCTCCTGCCTCTCTCGAGACTACACCCCTACTCTCCCTTCATATCCCCAATGGCTACTGCAGAGCTACCATGAGGTGCACATGACTGCGCTTGCTTCCTTCACAAGGATGCCAGCACCTCAGATACTCAGACTTGTAATTGAACCTGTGTCACCTGGGCTGTAAAATGGTTTTACCCCTCTATGTCATAGTGCTGGCACTAACACTAGGAGTTTAATTTTGAGGTACATATTTTTCAGTTTTGTTACTAATAGAGTGTTGTTTTCCTTTTTGATATTGAGCTTGTTAAAGCTAGATTTCCACAATTGGGTTTTACACTCTATTTGTTATGGATTACATTACAAGGACCAATGTCTCAATATAGTTTTATATGAGAATAAACCCCCTCCATGAATGCAGCAGTGCTTGCTTGAAACTCCATATATATATATATATATATATATATATATATATATATATACATATACATATATATATCTATATGAGAACCCTTTGTAATTTCGAAATATCAAAATCTCGAATTTCAGTATTTCGAAACCACAAAGCCAAAAACCCAACCACAACTCACAAACTCGAAAACACACAACTGCGAAATTCAAAATCCCGTACTCACTCTGTACATACAGTACACAAATAAACATACACAAAACTCCCCCCACAATCAAAGAAACGAATGTGCCCCCCACACTCCCCCACTTATGTATTCTAGCTCCGAGATTGCACAAACAGTAACACAGACGAAATTCACACACACACAAATCTTACAGTCCCTTAAACACACACTTACACACACTAAACCTCTAACCAACATGCTTACACACACAAACTTACCAAAATTAAACCCAAACATCCACATTCCGTACCACCGGAAGCAGAAATTCGAAATATCCCTACTTCGATATTTTGAATTTCGCGCTTCTGCCAGTTTCGGAAATGTGAGTATTCGGCTTTGTAAGTTCGGAATACTGAAATTCAAAATTTCAGTATTTCGAAATTACAAAGTGGACCCATATATATATATATATATATATATATATATATATATATATATATATATATATATATATATAGATACACACATATATATATATATATATATATATATATATATATATATATATATATAGATATATATAATATATATATAGATATAGGATATATGTATTTATATATATATATATATATATATATATATATATATATATATATATATATATATATATTAAATATATAGTATATATAGTTGAAATACATTTGCATTTGAGAAATCTCTAAAGGTGGTAAAGTTTGTGAACATTTTGGGGTAGATTCTAATAGTGAGGACCACTGGTTGCTGGTCAGCACTAATGAGGACTTAAGTAATTATAGATGCAGAACATAAAGATGATATATTTGTATTGATCAGGTCCAATATCTATTCATTCACAACCAGTATATTTGCTTATATCATAAGGAAGCACACAAGATGGCTATAGATGACTATCTTCTGGCACATAGATGCTTTGGGGATATTTTTTTGTTTGAAATCACATGCTTTGAGAAAGGTAAATAGCTTACTAAGAAGAAGAAAAATGGCTGTATATTGTCAATGAAATTCTTTCAGACCAACACATGAAAAATATTTTTTTTTCTATAAGAACCATCAATGGAATGGAATGGAATAAGCTGGCACTGCCAATTCCCAAATGATGTACTCAGAAACAACAGCTTTAGTATGAGTGTGTGTGTGTGTGTGTGTGTGTGTGTGTGTGTGTGTGTGTGTGTGTGTGTGTGTGTGAGTGTGTATGTCTCATACCTCTCAACCTCTTAGAGCAAGTAATCTGGACAAAGCCATAAATTATGGGGGGACAACGCCCCCAAAATAGGGACTTTTTTAAAATATTGCTCTTACAAATTTAGAAAGTTGATACCATAGTAGGTTTTGCATTACCATGAGTTTTCTGAAGATTATGAAGTCTAAAACACAAATGTCTGTCATTATTTTCTTACTTTAATTTTCAATCACTTCCTAATACTTTGCCAGAAAAAGACAATTTTATGAAAAAGGGACCAAATATATGAGGCTAAAATCTGGACATTCTGTGAAAATCTGTACAACTGAGAGGTATGTCTGTGTGTGTTTTTCTGTGTGCAGTGGTAGATCTCCTCTCCATTTGGAGAGCTGCAGGAGACATACAGATTCGGAATAGATAGAATGGCTAGAAACTGACAGGCAAAAGCTTGAGATTTATGAAACCTTAATCGGCGGAGGGATGGTCATCATGGAACAACAGAAATATGTGGAAAGCATGGAAGCTCTCTTAGATGTCTAAAGGAACTATAAAGAAATGAGTCATAGAGACATATGTTCAGCTTACAAGTACATTGATCAACAGTTATATGATTTTTTAATGTCTATAAATGTTGAAAAAATCAAGATGGGTCATTTTTGTATTCTGAAAATTCATAAAGATAAACATAGTCCCCCTATTTTGTCCATTTCTATTAGCTTCTGGATATAAAACTGAGACTTTGGCAATGCACTTAGACAAATTTAAAAAAAAAAATGTTATGGAACATATCAAATCTGATATATAAGGCTCGTGGAACTTTTTATTTAAATGAGGACAAACTAAACTCAGTTTCATGGACTGCATTTTATGAAGAGCTGACATTGCTTACTTTTATACTAATATTACTTAAAAAATAGTAATGACTGTTGAGAAATTATATTTCACATTTTACAAACTTTTCAAATGAAGACATTAGTTTATGTTGTAACACTTTAGGCATGATTTCAATGAACAATTTGTTTGTGTTCAATTATAATTGTGTTAAGCAAGTTTCAGGAGTGGCTATGGTGGCCATCTGAGCATCTGTGTTTGCAAACATTTTTTAGCTGAATGGGAAGACAGATTTTTATACACATCTAGTCAATATGCCTATGTAAAAACTTATAAATCCTTTATGGGTGACATATTTTTAGTGTAAGAGGGAGACAGTCAATCATCTAAGTGATGAGCTCAGTAATTCTACTGTATTTTTTACATTTCTCTGGCAATACTAATGAGAATTTTATAGCATGTTTAGATGTGGAAATAATCATTAATTTAATCTGTATGGGCTGGATACAACTATCCACAGGGAGGAAAATTTTGTGAACACATATTTTCATGCCCAGAGTTATCACCCTAGGTATATCAAACATAATGTTATCAAAAGTGAGAGAGTGAGGATCTCTATGTTGATCACCTCAGATGAAGAATTAATTTGTAAAACCAGTGAATTAAACAGAATGAAAAACAATCACTCAAGTTTAAATATGTTAGGGTTATAGATCAAAAGCAACTTGTTCTTTCTCTATGCACAGCTTGTAAAAACATACTGATCACCATGATGCGTGTTTTTTGATACTGTGTGATACAGCAGCCAGTATTTCAATAGTGAAGTACAAAGAAGCTCTGATTCAGAATGACAGAAGTGCTTTACTTGAAAATTTCAAAAACAGACCACATCAATTTCACATCATTTCTTACATATTGATTATTATAATATAGTTTTTCATTTATTCTTTTTATTGTTTACTAATGAAGTCTTACAATATCTAAGGTTACTATATATTAGTTGTACAACTAGCAGATGTCAAAATAGTTGACGTTGTTCAAAATGAAGGTAGATATAGCTGTGGTGACAAACATAGTATATTGCCAGAAAAAAGGGGATAAATACAAGGAGATGTTTGTTTTATATTATTTTCCTGCAAATGAGATAAAAGCTATTAGGCTACAATGATTGTTTTTAGTGATTAGCTGATAACTCATTCACACAGTTGTGTATGATGTGGAGATGGTAGGAGTCAAACTCAGGTCAACAGAATAGACCTTATTTGCAGGGCACTGACATTGCAGTACTGCAAGCTTATTATAATCACTAATCCTTTCCAGTAAATGACAGTAGTGCCTTCCTCACTTAGAACAGTTCCTTCTATTTATTTCCTGTTTTACATGTGACTCAGACAATTTTTTTAGCTTTACTATCCTTGTTTGTTAAAATGGTAGCACTGTTTACACATCAGTGCATGAAAAGCAAATATTAATCAGTTATAGATAAGCAATACAACAAAACACAAAGCATATGGAAAAAGACACAAAGGGGGTGGGTAGAGAGAAAAGGGGAGAGAGAGAGATAGAGAGAGAGAGAATGAGAGAGACTTACTGGCTTTCCAGGATGTCCAGTATTTCCTCTTACTCCTGGTGGGCCTGGAATACCCTAAATGGTAAAATAAAATTGAAAAACATTACCCAAATGAAAATGTTTTAGCATAACAAGTTTCTTACAGTCTAATATATGCGTTTCTGCATGCAGTTCTACAAAAATGTCAACCAATACAAAAAGAAAACCAATTATGACATTGCAGTTCAGTGCTGCAAGAAAATTTTGATCATTATGTTTTTCTCATGGTGAAATTAAAGAAAAGTCCCTCAATGTTTGACTGGAAAATTTGGTAAGTTAATTTCTCACCTAAGGATATTAATTGTTTTGGTCTAGAAAGAGACACAAATAATTAGTAATAGCAGACAGATTATCTGTCATATTGTAATAATATCATATTAAGGGAGCCTGTACGTGAGGCAACAAGTCAAATGCTTCAGTCGTGATGTCACTTTGTTGCACTCAATAATATACAGACACTACTATCTTGATTAAGTGGCTGCCATATATGATGAAAGAGAATAAAAGCATGCTTCACGGATGGACCACCATATTCATACACATGGTCACCCTGCACACCATTTGCAGGCAGGATGCCATCTTGATGACTATCCACCTGTGTATAATATTCATGAACAGAACTGTGCCCCTGATAGTACATAATTTGTGAGTGCCTCTGGAAAATGCTAAGCATGTGGTACATTAATACAGCATACCAAAAGTTGACAAAGGTGGACTGCCATGCCAGTATCAACATTTAAAGCAGAGTGGACAGCATGGCAGGCTGTGTACCTTATGTTAATACAGCACAGCCGACATTTTTTGTTTGATGGCATAGGCATATAGTATGGTAACCCATGTGTGGGTGGTAGAGTTTCACGAACCATGTACATGGATATTTCACTGATAAGCTAGTTAATTACATTACTGCATTGCAGGATCATATTTTTTTTTTTTTGCATAGGTATGGACCACATAACTCCTAAGCTGCTCTGGCCAGGTCAGTGATGGTGGACCTTTTGGGCTTGGTGTGTTAAAAATTTGAAAAATGCCTATCTTGACTCTGTTGGCGTGTCACCCCCCCTCCCCCTCCATGAACAAAAGAGAAACAATTCTTTACATATTCATTTACTTAAAAAAATACAGTCCAATCATGTCTGCTGCTATGTATTTTAAAAGTAAAAGAAAAATCAGTGACTTACAATAGAGAAAATGATATGCGCACTGATAATTGTGCTTAAAATAGTGCACCAAGAATTACCCAACTTTTAAGAGTAATTTTGAATTGAACTGAAAAAAAATATGGAACACACTGCATTTGATTTAATTAATATCAATTAATGACTTTTTTAATAGATAAGTGCAGGGTTACACATTTCTTGTATTTTTGCTCATTCAGTTTATTTGATAACTCAGGTTTTGGTGAACGCTGGTGTGTCACCCAAAATGTCGTGGCATATCACCTTTGACACACGTGTCATAGGTTCACCATCACTGAACTAGGTGATACTCATTAACAATCTGTGCATACCAGACATCATTTGCTTCTCATTATGCCCTACTCTTCATGAATGACATAACGGTCACTCTATACTACAGAGAACTACTGGTCTGTTTTGTATGAAGCTGCACCCACAACTGTTTTATGGACAACTATAGAGCATATGTGTTCTATCTCCAGTAGTAGTGTCTTATATGCCCCTAATATAGCTTATTTTTTATTGCAAATGATGTTTGATAAATAACACAGACATGCCCTTGCTGATCCTCTCCTCAAGCTATTTAACCTAAGATATGCCACAGGATTTGTCCTCAAATTGTGGCATACCACAGTGATGATGCCCCTCCATAAGGGTTGCCCTGTCATGAACCACTGTAATTATAGATGCATCAACTGTATAAGCCTGATATAGAAAGCTATGTGGCATGTCATAGCTGAACTCTTCAATTATTATATCAAAAATATCAGTAGGCTAAACTCTCAACAGTTTTGTTTTGTCATTGGAGATTGTGGCAATTAAAACTAAGTAACCTCTCTGAGGGGGTCACATGGACTGTTAGCAGTAGTCATGTTGTTCATACAGAATATCTTGACCTAACCAGAACATTTGACACCATACTCTATGTAGGCACTGCAAGTAAGCAAAATGTTTTAAATACGGATCCTTATGTGGTAAAATAGATAGCAAACTGACTGCAAGACATAACCCACATCATTTGTGTGGCATGTGCCTCATTTTAAAGTATAAAGATAATAAGCAGAGATGGTTCTGTACTGGGACCCCTCCTTTTCACCATTTATTGCACTGAGCTCCAAACTGAGAACTGGGTCCTCTGCATAACTAAGTTTGCAGATGACTGAAAATTGGGTGTTATTGTCAAGAGCCTCATGCCATCTGTACCCTTGAGAAAGAACTTAACTTAGTTAATAGTTGATGAACTGAAAATGGGCTTAAATTAAATGCAAACAGGTGAAGCATCATTTTATTTGGCAACCCCCTACCCTTAACATATAGCATATACAATAATCTACTGCTGAAGAAAAGTGTAATTAAGATCCTGTGCACCTGGGTTGACAGTTCCTTTTCCTTTGATCAATATGTTGTGACTGTCATCAGGACCCTTTCTGCTTAGCACAACAAATTGCCAGTGGTATATCATCCAGATCTGATGATGTCATTGTTTCCTAATATTTGCCATTGATTAGACCAATTATAGAGTACAGGTGCCCCTTTTGAGATGTACATCATTTGAGGTATGAAACAACTAGAGAAACCCCAGAAGTTCCTAATTAATTAGATTTCAGGCTTAGAGACCCTGAAAAAGGCTAGAAGCTTCATCCCTTTACTCAATATCCTATAGACTCTTGAGGAAAGATCTGTGCCCCACCTACTGTATCATTAAAGACTCTGCTGTCCTTGATCACTTAAAACTTTTCAAGTTTAATAGAGTAGCAAACAGCAGAACTTGTAACCTAAATTTTCAGCAGCAAATAAAGAGAGCACAGTGGAGAGACAGAGATCCATTACACAGTGCTTCCTCACTCACTGGAACAAGGTGCCCCTGCAGGTTATGCAGTGAGATACATTATGTCCTTCAAATTGAACCTGAATGACTGGATAAGTACACAAGTTTACCCTGGGACTAACTGGTTTAGTCCTCCTTGAGAAAGGGAATAAAGCTTGGTGTGGGTATTGGCAAGGCTAAATTCCCTTGAAACTCCTACAAATCCTATGGAAACAGTAAACACCCCATCCTCTGAGTGATGATACCTTATTCACTGGTGGGGTGCATAGTATCACCTTGCTGTGTGTTCTGCCATCCTCCCTCCCTTGTTATTTCTACATTACAAGACCTGGTGTGTACGGAGGGAAATGAGCATTGCTAAACTCTGTTACACTTTGTGCATTTGATTTATTATTGCATACATTGTGCACCAGATGACAGATGCATAACTTGTTTTTCTGAATCAGCCAACTATCAGCTCTAACATAATGTTATAGAGCATGCTATGACTTGTTCACAGGCAACACTGTCACACTGAATCTTACTGTGTTGTTACTTGTTATGGTCCCTTATTATTATTTTTTGAAAATCATTTTTTTTTCTACAACAAGAATAAGAACAGGAGGTGAAACAGAATGGAAAAGGAAGGACTACAAAAGGGTTTAGGACAGGATAATACATGTCTCATTCAGGCTAGTGTTCCTTAAATTTATCAGGGTATTTTTGAACAAAGTCCAAAGCCCAATTCATCTCAATCAAAAATGCACATTTTAATTTTAATATGTAAAATGTCCTATAATAACTAACTACATATGTTTTCTGATAGAAGGAAAAGGTCACCCCATAGTACATAGTTCAAACTATTCAAGAATAAATCCCTGTCGTTAGTGAAGTATTAAACAATAAACCAACTAGCAAACAGAAATAATGATAATGTCCTCCCTTCGGTCGAGTAGCATTCGAAAGACATGCGTGAGTGGGCATGCCTTCGTTGAAGGTTGGGCGTTGAGCAGGCATCTCGGCACCGTAAAAATCTACTGCCAATCATTAGCGGACCGGAGTTCTGCTGTGGTGACCCCTAACCGGGAAAAGCCGAAAGAAGAAGAACAATCATGAACTATATGCATGGTCATCACATACTGTCATTTTGGAATTTGAGTCGCTGATAGGAAGGACTGCTATAACAGGTCTTACAGTTTACATCTCATTCCAGCTATTTGTGACATATGATTTGTTATTAACAAGGAAGTCATTTAGCATCCTAGTTGTTAATCAAAGTTGATATCCCTTTATGAGTGATCTGTACATTCACTATAGATCTATGGGCTAACCTACACTTAAGCCAGTAATCAGCAGCTCAAAGCTCATCCCCTCCTATGGATACTACTTGCTGCTTTGCTAGTACCGCACTCGTTGCTTTATCCTTCCTATGAAAGACAGTAAGAGAGGTCGGACGATTTCCACAGGTGAATAGTGAAACTGTGATATGCATCTACATGCGACTACGAATAGGATGATGACCCCATCCCTGTTAGTTGTACAGTCTGGAACAAATGCCTGAGTTAGAACCTTAGACGTAGTTAACTGCAGTAAGAGTCCCCAGATTCTACAAATTACCTGTTATATGGACTTCCAACATCTTTTTGTTTCAGAACATACTCAAAAAATCATAAATCCAGTCACCTTCTCCTGACCTCTGCAATGCCAGCAATTCAAGGGACCAAAAAAAAAAAAAAAAACTCCTGTCAGTCTTCAATAACCATTTAACTACATCCCTAAAGTCTTCTTCCATAAAAGACTAAGGCCTGTCTTTTTAAAATGTTGTGCTTCATACGTGGTCTTAACCAAACAGGTCAACAGACTTTTTAGGAAGGAGTCTCCACTGACCACATGAGATAGGAAACTAAGTTGTACATTGTTATCTGCTCATGTCAAGCCTCTGCTAAATAGGAAATTATGCATGTTCAGATTTTTATAAAAATCAATAGCTGTAAGCTCAAAGTCTTCTTTTAAGTCATTAAATAAGCAAAATACCCCACTTAAAAAATGCAGTCCAAGAAGAAGACCAAGTTTTTCTCACTCCCAAAAGATGGAGGTGAAATGAGGAAATAGATACAAGTGCCCCTGCTGTCCGCTTGCCTCCCCACATGACCTACTTCTAGCCTCACTTGCAGGGTATAAAACCTCTCTTTTGACTATGGACTTTAGTCTTCACTACTCTTCTCAGGTGGCCCAGTGCCAACAATTTTGGTAAAAGATTAATAATGTTATATCTTTTCAAAGCTTACAAAATGCAGCTAAGACGAATGAAATGCACAAACATTAAGTATGTGACAGTGTACACTTCTGGTTGTGAAATGCATCCATCCACTCAAAATTCTCACTGGTCACTAAGTCACCATGTTTATCAATACCTTATCTGACCACCAAGTTATATATTTTATCCTTCAGAACATGTTAAACTAGTTGTGGTGCTTTAATTAAGATTATGTGACAGGGAAATAGATATGCCAGCTTGCTGCCATATGCACCTTTGTTAAAGAAATTGCAAAGTGTTACTTTTACCTTCTTTATAGCTCATTTATTTATTCTGAATGTTATCCTTGCCGATTCACTATCTAGTTTAAGTTTATATCCTGATATTATGGTGTCCTTTACCAAACTCTTTCTTAGGTACATATTTTTTGTCTGCCTCTTAGCATACATAATAACAAGGCTGAAATCTGAGCATTCTGCAGCTGCAGTGTAATTTATATGATCTAATAGACTTACTCTGATGTTTAAATAATATTAGGGGGATTAGAGGGTTTATAAAATACAGAATAGTAATGCACACCGGAATTTTCTGATGGTAAATACCAGAACACAATTTTCTGTGATTACAGCCAAAGGTACCCTAATGTTTGATAAACTCTTATTAGAAACATCCAAAAAATATCCTGTGTCAGTTTTAGTTAATCTAAAGTATTTATATTTCAATACTGATGTTATATAATTTCAGTAAATTCTAAAATAACTTATTAAAATACAATCTAACCCGGGAGTAAAATATCTTAGCAGTAAGAAGGCATACATAGCTATATAAAGTCTGAGCTTAATTTTATGGCATGGAAGTGTATCCAGGATATCAAGCAAACTCCCTTTTGTTTCATATACTTGGAATCTGATTTAGCATTTATTCTGATACACAGCATAATATATGTAGAATCTACATTAAACAGCAAAGACATGTGCATGTTTTGGACCAAAGCCTCTGTGAATACAATACAAATCTTTATAGTACAGATACAGCTTTTCTATCAGTTTAGCCTTGCTGAAGGGTAGATATTTCAAGGAAACTCCTTTAACAGCTAGTACAAATATTTAAGAGCAGTAAATACAATCTAAATGCAGTAATGGTACCTGAGTATAATACTGTCTATAGCCTTATGAATCAGCAATGACAGGCAAGCTTTTAGAGACAGGAGATGGCTGTATGATATAATAATATCTGTGTGTATCTGTGTGAGTGTGTGTGTTTGTGTTTGTGTATATATACACATGAAACATATTTATTTATATGCATACACATTAGATTAGAACAAAAAAAAATACAGTGCACAACATCTTGGTGTACAGTGACATCCAGTGGTGAAAAAATAACAGGATATAGTTATTTATTTATTTATTTGCCTTTTTTTAACTGGGGCAGTCTGACTGGGCAAAGCCCATTTTCAACTGAGGCCTGGAGAGAAAAGCTCCATCAAAGTACATTCATATTACAAAGTGAATTTAGATCGTTTTCAGAAAAACAACTGTTACATTTTGCAGAAAAAGTAAACATAGTTACAGGTCATATTGCAAGAAAATCCATTGTTATTTCTAAGTAGTGACTATCTCCTGCTCCTTTGCATTCTGTCATGCAATTTAATGTTACTGGCTTTAGTTTGAAATTGAAAACATCACTGTTCATTTTTATTATGAAGAATGCTTATAAATATATAACATTCTCTGAACCCCTTACTGAAAGTGGAGAGTAACACAGTTTTCTGGGAAGATGAATAAATACACTTATTTGCTTTATATGTTTGTCTCCCCAAAGTAAATACATGCCATCTATTGACAGCTTGCAGCATATTGTCAGTAATATAAAAATATCCTGAATTCTATTTTTTTAAATAAATATACCTTAGAAGTGTGTGGAATTAATATTAATACTTTAAACAATAAGTCAATATATAAGATGAACATATAGATACACACATTTTTGTGGAATCAGGATTACAGGAATTACTTGCTCTGCCTCATTATTTCTATAACTGCATTACCAAGAATCCAAATCAACCTCTGCTGTAAACTTTCCAGATTTGTCAGACATGAACTAGGAATGCCACAGTGCAAAGGAATTCTTATTAAGGATCTGCAGGGCAAGTTTGCAGCAGTGGGCTAAAATGAAAAGCTGACAAAACATTAAATGACCTTTGAGTCCTCCTAGATGCTGACCTTTCTTTTTATACACACACAGTTGCTGCCATCTGGAGAACATGAGAAGTTGCTTACCTGATCCTCCATGGAGTCAAGATGCAGGCAGTGGAGGTAATTTCACCCCTGTATACAGGTTTAAACACCTCAGGAATCCTTGTCTGTGCATGAAAGATTGTATTTTTGTTGCACAAGCTTTGCTCCCATTACTTCTGCCTATTAAACCTTCCCTTAATCAGAATATTATGTTATTGTTGTGTGTGTGTGTGTGTGTGTGTGTGTGTGTGTGTGTGTGTGTGTGTGTGTGTGTGTGTGTGTGTGATCTATGCAGCCATGAGAGTGATTTTTCCTCTTGCTGGAATCCTTACAAGGATCTCATTTTCATGTTATTTTTTTACCTAATGCTGCCCCTGATGGTGATGCAAGCACGTACACTACAGCAAGGGCTGGTAATGCTCTTAAGTTTGTGCATATGTTATCTTCCTATATGCACTCACAAGGGCTACTGTCACTGGTTTGGGAGGTCACAACAATGTCTTCCCCACAATGATTGCACATTTCATGATGAGATCCCATTCTCCAGCAGGGGTTCTGTCACTGGAGCAGTTGTGTGAGCATGACAGAACCACTGCCCCCCCCCCCCCCCCCAGTCTTGCATATTCCAAGTCTGCTAACCACAAATCACACTCAAGTTGCTTGCGCTATATCTGTGTTGCAGGTGCAGGCTAAAGACTGTGCATTTAATATGTTTTTTGTTTAAATAAAGCTTTAATAGAGATAATTTTGTTTTAACAGTTTCTGACCCTGGTTCCAGGTTAATTGATTATTTGTGAATTTATTGTTTGGAATTATCTGTTGAGCTTCTTTATGTTTTGCAGAAAATATTTCCACCTGCACTGTTGAACAAACAGCACATAACTTTCAGATATGGATCAATGATCCAGAGCTAGGCATAGCACCAGGCTCAGGAATATCCTGGTTTTATGCAGGCAGCATGCTGATAGCCTAACCTTGACAAAGCACACAGTGCAGGATAAGTTAAAAGGTACCTCAACAGATGCAGCACAGATTTTTTGTGGCCTCTAGTGCTACAAATGTTCCTTACAGGCTAGTCAACAGTACAGCAGGCAGTAGAAGCCATGGCCTGTACAAATCCCATAACTGCTTGATAATGCGATAGTCCATATCTTTCTGAGCTGGATGTGTTTCTGGTTGCCAGTGCTAAGTATTTGCGGTTTGATACTTGTTGTTTGCTAGGTGATCTGTTTATGATACCTTGCCTTGCAATGTTTAGGGATGCAGTCTATCATATTGTTTCCCTTATTATTTATCTAAAAACTGTGGGCTCCACCCTGGGTACAGTGGCACTCTATAATTCCATTCCCAAGACCTCAAGGCAAAGTAGGTAGTTTCTTTTCTTTCGTTTTTTTGCTGTGTGCTTCCACAGCATAAAGAATTACTAAAATAGTCTTGGTGGCATTTCAGTTTTGAGGTCAAACTCATGTGTGTCACTTTACAGTGTAAGGAAGGAATGCATTTTGTGCTGACTGAGTAAACATCACAGGCATTTTTTTCTCATTCTCCATTCACAGATCATCAAAGTTATAATGCAGCTGTGAGCAGTATCAGCGTAGGTACTATAACGGGTACCAATGTAGGTTCTATAACTGGTACCAGTTTAGGTACTATAACCTATACCAGTGTAGGTACTATAACTGGTACCAGTGTAGGTACTATAACCGGTACCAGCATAGGTACTAAAACTGGTACCAGTGTAGGTACTATAACCGGTGGGTGTAAATGAGTTTGTGCACAGATGCCATGGGTTGAGAACTGTTAAAAAGCTGAAATGTTTCCTAACTTTATTTTTCATTAGTAAAAAAAGCACAAGTTGGAAGAAATGACCAAATACAATTGTATAGCATATGTTCCGTTTGCATTTTTTTCTGAGAAAGTGGTCTAATTTAGAAATCAAAGTTAACTACATATCAATATGTATAGTATTTAACATCAGGATTAATGTTTCTAAAGTAGTCCTCAGTTAGTGGGAGTTCCCTGAATATTGGCTGTTGGTCAAGATTATTAAGCCAACATCCTTCCTCTTCCTCCTTTCTTCCTTGAAATGATAGTGCTCTCTTAGTAACAGTCAACAGCGTTAGCCTATAAATGTTGTGAGAAGATATGTGCATTGACCATAGGTTCAAAGGAGGCTACTAGGCTAATGGCCCTAGGGCCCTTACAAGCATAGCCAAGTTAAACTGTTGTGCCCTTAAGGGTTTAGAGATATGGGCTATGTTATAAGCAGATCTAAATCAGCACCAACTGCCCCTATCAAAGAAGCACACAGGTGGAACCCAAGGGCTGAATTTGCGGTTTCCCATCCAATCGTCCAAGTTACACTTAAAAGGGGTTACAGAGGGGCTCTGTTTAACCTGTATTGGAAGTTTATTCCAGAGGAGAGGCAACCTTTGGGAGACATATCTGTCTCTCCAGCAAGTTCTGTTGATGTCACTTGCTAGGTTAAGGTCCCTAGAGTGGGTAAATCATGTACCATTTAAGTTACGAATGTGCAATATTTCCATTAAGGCAGTATCAGAGGTTGTTCTGTATGCAAGACACATGTCACCTCTGATTAGTCTATATGCTATAGAGTACAGTGACAGTGATTTCAGTCTGTCCACATAAGACATGTGCTGAAGTCCCTGAATTTTCTTTGTGAGGAACCAATGAGGTCTCTCCAGTTGCTGCAGGTCCCTGTTTAGGCATACCAAAGGGAGCATTGTACTCCACTATTGGCCTGACGAGGGAAAGGTACAAGGGGTTTATAACCTCTTTTGTTCTGGAAGCTATGCCCTTGCTTATGAGGTGAACAATGTAGAAGGCCTACCTTACGACCATAGAGAAATGATGATCAAAGGTAAGGTTGCTGTCAGCCTGTGTCCCCAAATCTCTCAATATTGATTTAGAGCTTAGGGTGTTGTTATTAATATGGTAATCTGCAGGGACATCACCTCCCATGAAGGGAAAATATGGCTTTTGGTGATTTCTACTGGCATCTTTGGGTACTGCTGTACATAATGGGTTATGTCAGTATAACAGTAGCCTCACCTAGTCTGTGTTATGTGCATGGTGCCAGTTTTTGGAAAAAAAAGTCAGCAGTAACATTCATAATCACAGAATGAACAATGCCTATGTTTTTTATATGCTTATATTCTTTTATCAGTATATTGTATTTGCTGTCTATACATATGGGTTTATCAGTGTAATCTGGGAATACTTTTTTATTCCATTTATATTTAAACAGGAAGTGCAACAGTCTGATATACAGAATGGCATTCTGATACTTTTTGTTAATTAACATAACCATTCTCGAGTGGTCTGAAATATCATTTGTAATATGCATTTATTTCTATGTATATTTTTTGAAATGTATATATTATGCATTGAGAACATTTTTGTTATTATTATTAAACCACTAAGAAACAATTGTTTATGCTGTAAGTTGATTTTATCTGGGATGCTAGTTTAATCTAGCTACAACAAGGGCATCTAATAAGGAAATACTCATTCAGGCCCTTACTGTCACAGTGAGGAAAATGGCTAGCAGACAGTGGATGTGAGCAGCAGAACTGTCATGTGACACCTACAGAGGAATGTGGTATGTAGCAATATTAGAGGATGAATGAAGGCAGTAAGTGAGGATTGCTTATTTACCGCCTATTTCTGGGAAAGTTTGTGGAGATGGCAGCTGTAGTCTTTCGTCATGGATCTCTATCTTGCTATCTTTTTTTGAAAATGTTTGTTTCTTTAGGAAACACTACTGCTTCATGAAATTAAAGTTCCCACGCCTCTACTTCCTTAAACTCGATTCCCTGACAATACCAGGATTTCTGCTGAAAAGCACTCACTCTTGAAGGATCATGTAGGCAATAAGTGGCATTTCTAGATGTTTGACCCCTTCCTTCTTGAAGTGTTACTGTGGAGTTGATCATATTGCTAAGGGGTGGGTTGGGGATGCCACCCACCCTACAAAAAGCACTGAAAACACTGGTTTTGAGAAGTTATTTTCCATGGGTTGTCTTTTGGGGAGTTGATGCTAAGGAAACTGGCATTAATCCTGTCATAGTGAAAGCGTTTTTTTAACCATGTGAATAATACCTGATTTAAAATATCAGAATGAAATCATGTATAAAATCCACAAACTTTTATACGTATTGTAATCCTATGCTATAGCTCAGCATTACTACAGAGTAGTAATGTAGCTGTGAATAGTTTCAACAGTTAATTTTAGCAGATATTGATTGCTTAAACATTTTATCACCTTCCAAATTCCAGTTATTGGTACCCTTCTGGGTTATATGTGGCAGATTTCAATTTATTTGCTTCCAAGCAGCACAACTATTATTTGAAGGTGTGATGGTATAGCACTACCACATCCCCTGACAGTTTGAGCTCATGGCAGCTGCCCCCTTGGCTCTATTCTAGTTATAGCTTTGGGTCAAAATGTTGGAATATTTTCTAAAATGGAGTACAGACCATTTCAAACTCCTTACTTTCTCACTTCCAGCTTAATTCACTTTATACCTCCAGCAAAGAATGCAGATCTCTAGCAAAATCAATCAGCTTTTCCAGCAAATTTTCTTGTCTCCCTTGGATAGTATACGAGAGGTGATATAAGGAGATATATTGGTTTGATAAGAAGAACTAAACCAGATCAAAAAATTTTAAAGTGCTCTTAACTATACACAATGAAATTTGCTTAGCAGTAAAAAAGAAATGTTGCCAATTCATTGTGGTGTTAGTACATTCATAAAATGTACTAGGTCATATTAACAGTATGCTGTATAACCAAAATATTCTTATTCTTTATACTTTTCATCACATGACATACAGTATTGCAAAATTAATTGGGAGGGGTATTATGAGGGTGCTGTTGTCAAGCACCAGTTTTGCTAAGGGTACCTTTGAACAAAAAAAAGGTTGGGAACCACTGCCTTAATGATTGGAGGCCAGGATACACAACGTTTATAGTCACCCTGTGTATGGAATTATTTTTACTTACCTGTGTGGGAATCAGATCCCGTACACTCAGGAGACAATGTTCAATCTGAAGCTGGTTATATATGTCTTACAGAATGGATCTATCAAATCACCGACACCACATAACCGACATTTCACAAAGCAACAAACAAAACAAATCCCCAGTCCAAAAAGCACACACACAACACAAGCACCAAAATCCATACAAACCAACACTAAACCTCACATACACAACTTCCTACAACCTTAACCCAAACCCTAACCCTAAGGTCCTACCTATATCAGACACTCACACCTAACCCTACTCTAAACTTAACCCAAACCCTAACCCTAAGGTCTCCACTATGCACTCACCACCTAACCCCTAACTACTACTAACAACTAACAACCCCCCCCTAACCTGAATATCAACTATCCAGCGCCCCCTAACCCAAACCTAACTCACTTAACCCCTAACCCACAAACTATCACAGTCGCACACTTACCTTACTCGCCCCCTACCCTAACTCCTACCCACCCCCCCCTAACCTTTTTCCATGTCGTCGCACACGCCCCCTCTACCCTAATAACCCTCTAACTCACTTAACCCACCACACCCCAATACACCCACACACTTCTTTGACGTCCACCCTACCGCCACTACCTTTTGATCCAGATAGAACCTACAGAATATATCAGTACATGTTTGCAATTTACTAAGACAGTAGTAAGCAGAGTGGAAGTGAGATTTACCCCCAGATATCTTATGGGTGAATCCTGCCCACTTATACTGTACAGATAATTATTATTTACTGAGATGGAAAAGGCAGCAGTAAAAAAAATAGTTTTATTCTTGTTTAAAGTGCAACTAGATAAAAGCGCAGATTGTCATACAATCCTTCACAAAAACTCCATAGCTGGTACTGGCTTTGTTATCATCAACATAAATAAGATCATCAGCATATAGAAGACTCCCTTTGTGTTCTGCTTATAGCACAATATATATATATATATATATATATATATATATATATATATATATATATATATATATATATATATCTGTGACCTCCTTTTCTTGCTTAATGCATTTAATAAGGACAGCCTTGGCCACTGATGGAAACAAAAAGGTGACAAAGGACAACCCTGACTGGTGGCCTTATTAACCAGAATGTGGGTTCAGATCAAAGGAGCTATTGTAACTGTGATGCCCACCACTGCTATCAATATGTGATGGCCACCAATATGTGTCATCCCCATGGTGGGCCAGTAATCAAGGAGCCTGAATTCTCACCACTGACACTAGAGAGGGATGTGCACTTGGAATACAAATGGATACCCTCTGTATTTCCAGATGCAGACCTCTCTGTATCAAGTACAATTTCCCTTAACAGCACACAGGGAACACAATCATCCCGGGGTCTGGATGTCTGTATATCTGTCTCCCTCCAGGTCACCAGTAAGCCTCCCCACTGGTACAGCTGTATGGTTGGGTCCTCAGCTGAGTGTTCAAGACAAGTCCTCCAGCACCCTTCCTGTAAACCCAGTGCTTCATGTTCCTGCCCTAAGTAGCTGATACACACACTCTTTAAGATTTAATTTTCACACACACACACACACACACACACACACACACACACACACACACACACACACACACACACACACACACCTGGGAAAGGCTGGCACAGATTACCTGCTCTACCAACTCTGCCCAGACTATAAGGTAGATTCACTGCCATCAGTCATTTATTATAAGGCTCTTACAAAGGGTATCCAATTAGATTGTGTAATATTAATACTAATACAAATTGTAGTAGTTCACCAAGATGGCTAGGCCTTCTGGAGTAGCCCACACAGTGTAGTACTCTCAAATGTTAGATACTTTCTACAAGGACCAGCCACAATAAAAGTTTTAAATATATTTAATAATAGATAATAAAAGAGCATGAAAATACTGAATATATATTTACAGTAAACCACAGAATTCAAATCACAGAAAATATTGAAACTAACGCTGATGGACACACTCATACAAATGAAGGAAAACAATCTCTGAACTAAGCTTCAGTATATTCTTGACTGAATCTAACAGAATTTTACTGTTCCCTATTTAATTTACTTACTATCGCAAGGCAAGATGTTGTGGGTGAGGATCTTTCAATTCAGGCTTCCTAAAACAGAATAATCAGTGCTCTGAGATTTTTCTTTTTAATATCTAAAATATAATTTCCAAGAGGGCTGGCAGAAAGACCTCATCTGGTCACCTGACTCCAGGTTCTCACAGTATTCCACTTTAAAGCTGAGACAGGAATTTAGCACAGACAGCCACAATACACATCCAAATGTTCATGGCAGTGCCTGGGGCCTCCCCTCTTTTCACTGAGCTAACGGTCAAAGGCTCTTTCCGAGACCTATAGTCTCCGGTCCCATTCAGCTCTGTGGGGTGCCATTTTAATGGTTTAACAGTTTTACATTTCCGTTATTTTTCTTAGACTAAGCTAGCTGGTACATTTAATTCAGTTGCAATAATGCATGTGCATTTCTTTTCATTTCAGCAGGGTGCACTCGATACATTTTAACACAAGCAAACCTCGCCAATACATTTTCAACACAAACATCTTTAAAAATCAGTTTGATATACAAATGACATACAGTTCTAATACATTTGTAACACACATCTTGTATAACTCATTTGATATTCAAAGGACATATCATTCTTTACAAAACTCCAGCTGGCTATACAGGCACTTATCCATGTCATCCAGTAACCACCATAACAGAACTCTCATTTGGATGGACAACCATAATAGCAAAGTGTAGTAAAGAAATAATCCCATTGTAATGTATACACAAAAATATTTTTGCACACAACTTAAGAAAAAGATAGGGTAGCTCACCTCAATGTATGCTTAATAAGAAGTTCCCTGGAGATGTTGTCTCAGTTCTCCTTTTCCAGAAAGAAGCCACATTGATCCACACTGATCAGTCTGCCTTTTTATTAATGCAGCTGGAGACCCAGATGCTGACATACATTTTATAATCTATATTCAACCAGGCTATTGGCATGTAACATGGACAAGCCTCCCTAATAGAACTAGGACAAAAGTGGTTGCTTGTTTCCAAAATGCAGGCCATAGTTATAACAGCTTGCCAGAAAGCATAATTTAATTCATATATTTATATTCCTAAAAGGGAGACTGTAAGTCCCTGGTGACTTTCTCATCTTCATCTTACTTATGGTAAGAAGGAGCTCTGCATCTTGTATCATTCTGTTTAAACACTGAGCAAGTATACTGACGACTTTAAGAAAATTGAATTTCTTTAATAAGGCCACAGTTTGTAAAAATGAAATGAGTCACTTGCTGGAGCACGGTGTACTTCCAGAATATAGTGCCAGAATACCTCAACTATCACCTTCAAACATCCTATAATCTTACAGATTTCAGGCATTCAGTAGCTAAAATTACATATTTTAATCTGTTTAAATGAAGATGAAGCTCCAGACTGTGTACTGGTATAAGTGAAAGCCAGTGCAGCTTCTCTAAAAATATCTGTAATATGGGATGGAGTTGTTGTTGCAATCTCCATATGGTAACGTTTTCAAAAAACACCCTACTACTGCTGCATTATCTTTACTTGCAAATTTGCTAAATTCTCATCCTGATCCAAAACTAATACCTGAACAGTTGCTATAGGTAAACAAGCAGATGATCCTTAAAGGGATCACATAAAGCTCCCAAAGGGGTAAGCTCTCCAATTTAACAGCACACATTTCTTCCCATAAATCTAGAATTAGCTCTTTGGTTCTAAATATTTTAATATTGTGGGAGTATGCCCTTAAAGTGGGTTAGAGTCCAAGGATCTAGCTTGAGAGGTATAGGAGCATAGTCAGATGGGAATGGACAAGCCATAGCAAGGCCATTTATGCTACACATGAGATAGTTAGTCCAATAGATTCCATCATTACAGAAGCATGAAGTAAAGGGAGGTTATGCACCTCAGACATAAACTGTCATCCATTTAAGACATCAGACCTTTTTTTCAGAGGATATGTTGCTTTCCTGCTTCACACTGAGAGCTGTCCACAGTACTGCAACACATTGTCAGGTCTAGCAGTTCATCCAATTCACCTCTGGACTTAAGATATGTCATTTTCTTTGGGGGTAAATGAAAAATTTAAGGACATCCTGGGGGACTCAGTCCAACATCTGCAAGGAGTGCCTTTAAGGCCTGCCCTAGATTCTCTGCCATCCCCTATTCTATGGTCACATAATGGGGGTAGGCATACAATGGAAATGTGAAACATCTTGCCCCACCCTAATCCTCCTTAGGCTATGCCCTCTGTACCCAGTTCCTACCCTCCACAAGGGACAGCATCTGAATTCCCATGCAACTGCCCTCCCTCTCAGGATGGAAACACCTCCAGCCCTCTCTGTTGCTCTGCCAGCCACAAAAGCCACAAATGAACCCAGGTCATTTGTGTCATAGGGCTTTATCCTTTTTTAATTTCTCCAAGTCTTTTGGGTTTCAAATACAATGATGGGAATGGACCACATTCCTAAGTCAAAGTATGATTAACATTCATGAAATTAGTATTGTTTCACTCTTTGATGCTGGCCAGAAGTGCACTTTGCAGTACCTGCAATGTGACCAATACTGACTCCTTCTGCAATTCGTATGGAGTTTCAGATATCAGTAACATATCTAAATATGATTGTAAATTCTTTTTTTATAAGACCTGCTGCTCCTACTACTACTGGAAAAGTCTGGGTATCTTTCTTTCATATTGCCCTTGTTTCTGTCTGCAAATCCTGGTATTTTTTTTACTTTGTTTCTCACTGTACATAAGAGACTGTAGTCACTGGCTGCAGCAATTTCAATTATCAATGCTTCTTTTGCCTTCTTTTCATGGACTACTATATCTGTTTTTCTCACATCTCTCTTTTGAACTGTTGGGAATGGATGATCCCATGTGATATAAGCTTCATCATTTTCTATGATGCTTTGTGGCTCATACTTCCAGTGTTTTCAGCTTCTTCAGTATTACAATGTTTGCACAATCCCCAGTGCAACAATCTTGACACATTATTATACCTTTCAGTATACAGTCCTTCTGCCATTATTATATCATAACCAGCAACAAGATGTATGATTTTTTCCAGTTCTGTTTTACAAAACATACATTTGTCTGTTTCTCCCACATGTTCAATGGACTTTGTAAACCAATGTGTATGCAGTCCACCATCTTGGGCCGATAATATTAACCTTTCATCTTTTGGTTTAAATTCACCTCCCCTTAACCATTCCTACATCCCATCCTGGTCAATATGAGGTTGTTCCAAGAGTTTTCTATACTTGCAACTATATTTATGAATTTTTCACATTTCATGCCTTCTCATCCAATCCTTTACCTTCTATTCTTTCTTTTGTTTTTTGGCACATTCAGTTGTTGCCTGAGTTTTATCTACTTTTAGTTTGGTTATATTTATATGTCTATATTGAGAAATGATAAAATCAACAAGCAAAGGAGAGTACTATTGCTGGAAATTAATTCATCCTCAAGTCTTGGTAAGTACCTTGATGATACTGATATATATATAGACCGTATTTTATATAGCATGTATCATGAACAGAAGGAGGTTAAAAAATAAAAAAGACAGTTGGGTGCACAAGAGCCAGGATAAAAAAAAAGTGCCCAGTCCTGGTAGGCATACTGGTACCAGGACTGGACAAAATGATAGTGTAGAATCCTCAAGACACAGAAACATTCCTACAATGGGGTTAGGCCAGGCCCAGGAGGAGGATGCCCCCCCCCCACTGCATAGCAGCCCACAAAAATTACAAAAACTGATAGGCCAAAAAGTGCCATGAAGACGGTAGAGTGGATTATTGAGGATAAGAAAGAAATTATGTATTGTTGCTATTATGCAAGAAGCCCAGAATTTCCAGACAGAAGATATACAAAAATATTAAGAGAGAAATTAGAGGAAAGAAAAATACTTCCATAATAAAAACTGTCAGAAGCTTCAAATAAAAAAACTGTGTTCATTAATACAGCGGATTTATGAAAAAAACATTATATAGACCATGAAAACTTGGGCTGTTTGGAAACAGAAGCAACTCAGGAAGTACAAAAATATAAAGAACAAAATCTAGAGACTTTTTGAGGTATAAAAAAGAAATATGGGCATGGGAAAGAAAGAGAGATCTGATATGGTTCAATATTTATGAAAAGGTGAAAACTAAATTACTCAACACAAACAAACACAGCCCCAAAGATATTTAAAGAGAAATACAGGCAAAGGCATCCAGATATGGAAAAATTCACAATAAAAAATATCACAAAGGGACTGTAGAGCAGAAGATTCATAAAGTAGAAGTAAAAAAATAGAGGATGAAGTTATGGAATACTTGCAAAGTGAAGGATTTAGTGCAGAAAATTTAACACAGGTTATATCACAGCATGATGAAACAATGAGTCCCTAAAGTAAGGAGAAACAGGAGGAGCAGGACACATCTGAAGAAGAAATATGGACATGGGAAAGAAAAAGAGATTTAATGTAGTGCAATATTTATGCAAAGGAGAAAGCAAAAACTAATCAATACAAAAACAGCACCAAAGATAGTTGAAGAGAAATGCAGGAAAAGCATCCAAATATGGAAAGTTTTACAAATACAAAGATAAGCAAACAAAGGGGAAAGCAGAAGAGAGGATTAGTAATGAAGAAGTTAAAGAAACGGAAACGGAGGTTATGGATTACCTGGGAAGGGAAGGATTTAGTGCAGAAAATCCAACTCCGATAACATCACAGCAGGATAGTGAAATGGATCCCCAAATTAAGGAGAAACAGGTAGAACAAGAAGCATCTGATCAGTTGCCACATAAAGATACTCTGGAGGCTTCAGTAGGAAACCAGAACAAAAGTTCAGTTGGTGTTGCATAGCAAGGAAAGGAACAGGAGATGGTGCAACTCTCACATAGTCAATGTTGTTGAAGAGAATATGTCAGAGGAAGATGTTTTGGAACTACCTGTAGAATACTTGCAGGAAATGGAAAATAAAGACTGTACCCTCAGTTTAAAAGAAAAAGATCTAAAGGAAGAGTTGCTTGATTTAATAGAGATGGATAGACATCATAAGAGTGATGAAAGAAATAGATTACAGAAAAGCAATAAGACCTGAAATGTTAGAAGTCTGATAAAACAAATGAACACAATAATCAAGACTATTAACAGAAATTCACAGGATATAACAGAAGTAAATAGGATATATTACTGTGTAGTAAAACTAATAACAGATAAAGTTTTACCGCAAAAATACAGGGCAATATGTGAAAGGAAGGGAAGTAATCATATGCTAACATGGATGTACTGAATAGAGAATACTATAAAGCCATTAAGACAAGAAGTGTCACTGTTAGAAGAGTATAGAAGAGGGAACAGAACAACAAAAATACTTAGGAAGATAGATGAGATAAAAGCAATATGCAGTATTAGAACAGACCAGGGTCTATCGTGCAGTGTTGCAAATAATAAACTAAAGATATCAACACAGGCAGAAGAACTTTAGAATATATGCAGGTAAATATAAAGGAAACGTGCAAAATAAGCAATTCACTGATGATCACAAAAGTTTGTATAGAGAATTGGGAAACAAAGCAAAAGGAATAGAAACACCACCAAAAAAGAAGAAATAGACATATTTTGGAGAAATATCTATGAAGACCCTGTGGAACATAACAAAGATGCTGAATGGATAGAAGAAGTAAAAAAAACAGTAATAAATTCAAATGTACAGGATATGAAATGGGATGAAGTAATAGCCAGAGAAACTGAAACAAAATTAAGAAAAGCTCCTAAATGGAAAACCTCATGTCCAAATGCAGAACCTAACTTCTGGCTAAAAGTATTAACATCATTACATGAAAATTTGGCTCTGAATGAGAACTACATGTATGAACAACCTGAACACATACCAGCCTGGTTAAAAACAGGAAAAACAATACTCCTCCTTAAGAGTGAACCTGCAAACTGTCCTAAAAACTGTAGACCAATAACTCGCCTTCTGACAATGTATAAGCTATGTACTGGAATTGACGCTGACAGAGTTTATAGTCATTTAGAAGAAAATGCAGTCATAGCAATAGAACAAAAGGGTTAACAAAAAAAAGTCATATGGAATAAAGAACATTAGTTGTTTAATAAAGTCATAATGGAGAATTGTAAAAAGGGAAATAATCTAAGTATGGCATGGACAGATTACAAAAAATCATTTGTCAGCATCCGACATTCATGGAAAAAGGAATGTTTTTAGATTGATGAGATATACCCTACATTGATCTATTACATTACAGTGACCATGAAACAGTGGCAAACCACTATGCAGCTAAACCGTGATAAAGGACAAATTATTATCCCAGGGATAAAAATTCAAAGGGGATATTCCAGGGTGATTCTTTGTCACCGCTGCTCTTTTGTCTTGCTCATAACCCATTAAGCTGTCTGCTTAACAGATTAGGTCATGTTAACAATTTGACTGCCAAAAGATAACAATGTGTAGAGACTTCTCATCTTCTTTTTGTGGGTGATTTAAAACTGTATAGTTCATCAGATGAGTTGAAAGAACAACTGGAAGTGGTAAAAAATTTTTCAGATGATATAAGAATGTAATTTGGTCTTGATAAATGTGTAAGATCAACATTTAAAGCAGAAAAGCTGCAGCACCAGGAAAATATCAGTCTGGGACAGGAATGTGATATGAAGGAACCAGAGTGAGAGGTAGTCTATAAAGATATGGGAACTGATGAAGGACCAAATTTAAAACATAAATAAATGCAAACAAAACTCAGTAAAGAATATTTTAGAAGACTAAAATTAATACTGAAAACAGCTCTGACATCTAGGAACAAAGTCCAAGCTATAAACCAATTTGCTCTTCCTGTTCTAACTTACAGTTTTGGGGTGATTGACTCGCTAGAAAAGGTATTGGATCAGTTGGACAGGAAAACAAGAAAAATGCTTCATGCTTATCAAATGATATTTAAAAATCATTGTATACCAAGATTATATATTCCTTGTTCTAAAGGAGATATGGGCCTTCTCAAAGTTGATTACATGTATAGATTTGCAATCATAGGACTGCATACATATCTACTGACCTCATTAGATCCAAACTTAGTCAAAGTTTTGAAACAGGAAGAGAACAAATCTAAGATGACTTCCCTGCTTAGTTTAGCAGAAGCATATTGGTGCCAAGCAGGAATGGAAACCAAACCAGAAGTAGACAAAAGTCAGGCAGCAGCTGAATGTGCTAAAAAAAAACAAAAGAAGGTATATAAAGAGAAGGATCTGATGAGAAAGCAAGAGATGTGGAAAAGGTGTAAGTATAGTTAAAAGTAGAGAAAACTCCTGGAGCAACATCATGTTGATGCAGGAATGGTTAAGGAGAGGTGAATTTAAACCAAAAGATAAAAGTTTAATATTAGCAGCCGAAGATAGTGAACTACATACACAATTTTTTACAAAGTCCATTGAACATGTGGGAAAATCAGACAAATGCAGGTTCTGTCAAACAGAACTGGAAACAGTAATGCATCTTGTTGGGTGTGATACACTAATGACAAAGGGTCTGTATACTGAAAGGCACAATAATGTGGTAAGACTGCTGCACTAGGGATTGTGCAAACATTACAATATTGACGTAGCTGAGAAGCATTGGAAACATGAACCACAAAACATTATAGAGAATGATGAAGTTTACATCACATGGGATCATCCATCATCAGTAGTTCAAAAAATAGATGTGAGAAAAAACAGATATAGTAGTCCATGAAAAGAAGACAAAAGTAGCATTGATCATTAAAATTGCTACACCCAGTGATTATAGTGTCTTACATAGAGAGAGACACAAAGTGACAAAATACTAGGATTTGCAGGTAAAAACAAGGGCATTGTGGAAGAAGGATACCCAGACAATTGAAATAGTAGTAGGAATAATGGGACTCATAAAAACGAATTTACGGTCTTATATAGATAAGCCTCTGGCTAACGAAGTTTGCAGATGACTGCAAACTAGGAGCCATAGTCAAGTCCCCAAATGATGTAGACATCCTACAGAAGGGCCCCGCTGAGACAGATGCCTGGTGTCAGAGCCAGGGCCTCAAGCTGAATGCCAAAAAGTGCAGTGTCATCCCCTTTGGTAAAAACTCTCTACCCATGAACTACCACATAGGCAGCAATCTACTTAACACCGAAAGTGTGATAAGAGACCTTGGGACCCAGGTGGACAGTAGTCTCTCCTTTGATAGTCACATCGCCACAGTAGTCAGGAAGTCCTTCTACGTGGCACACCTCATCATAAAAAGGTTCTCATCCAGGAAAAAAGAGGTAATTGTTCCCCTCTACTCAACACTCATTAGACCCATTATAGAGTACAATGCCCCTTTTGGAATGTACCTCACAGGACATCTGCAGCAGCTGGAAAGGTCACAGAAGTACCTCACAAAGAGGATTACTGGCCTCAAACAAATACCCTACACTGACCGCCTCAAAAAACTCCAGCTTTACTCCGTAGCATATTGCCTACTACGAGGTGATCTCTGCCTAACATATAAAGCTATGTCAAACCCAGAGCTGTTGGACATGCTACAACTAAAGAAATCCCAATCCCTCCAAGCTACATGCTCTAGGGGCCTAAACCTTGTCACCACAATAAACAGGACATGCTGGAGGGATAGATTCCTGTCCCAGAGACTTCCCATACTCTGGAATAGGCTACCCATCTATGTCAAGCAAAGTTCTTCATTAGCACTCCTCAATAAAAATCTTGATGAGTGGATGGGAAATAGGAAATACACCCCGGGGATCACTTCTGTGTCTCTGCTCAACAGTAGCACAGGAAAATAACTTTCTTGGGTAGCGTAAGCCAGGGAAACTTGTTGGATAGGCTTACGTAGGCCCTTGGGCCAATAGCATAGTACCTACCTATGAACCTATATGAATTGTTGAAGGAGTCATTTAGTTCTGGGTACATTGTGGGTGCTATGAAGAGCTCTTTTGACTAACATCAAAGACTGAAACAATACTAATTTCACAAACTTTAATCATACTTTGATTTAGTAATCTGGTCCATTCCCATCATAGTATTAGAAACTCAAAAGACATGGAGAAATTAAAAAGTCAGAAGATATAGCAAACCTACTGGCTGGAAAATTTAGCCCCAGTTTTACTGCCTTCTCCACCAGAAATCCCTCAAGAAATACCCTCAACCATAACTCCATCTACCACTAAAGAAAAGGTCCTCAATACACTCTCAAAGGTCAAAAACACTGCATCAAAAGTCCACACTAATATCTCAGGATACCTTATTAACAACATGAAACATTAATTATCAGGACCACTAAATCATTAATTAACCATATCCACCAGAGATTCTTTGTGCCAAGTGAATGGAAGACTGCATCTGTCAACTTTCTGAAAAATGCAGGCCATTTACAGACCCGGATAAGTCTGACTAGTCTCATATGTAAAGCAAGAATTATCATGAAAATGATACACAATGACATAGGAAACCTTCAGACACCAAACTGAAGGATGAGGGAAAATGGTGCATACTGCCTAGCTTGATGTTTTCAAAGAATTTGACACGATACCCAATGCAGGCATTACTGACAAAATCACTAAATTAGGTAAAAACTCCTGTGTTTTCCCACTGGATAGCCAGCTGGCTCACAGATAGCACCCAAGAAGTTAAGACATGGGAGTTTACCTCATCAAAGAAGGCAGTCACTACTGGAGTCCTTCAAGGCTCAGCGCTGGAGGCTGCTCCTTTTTGATATGTTTTTCTCTGAGGACAAGGCCAATGCCCAGCAGTCACAGAATCCCCCAATGACACAAATACCCTCTAAGAAGGCCTGATACAGACAAATAAGTGGCGCTAGATCCATAGTCTAAAACTTAGTGCCAAGAAATACATATTAGTACCCTTTGGGAAGACAGCTACCCCTGGAAACTACCACATTGATAACACACCCTTAAAATAGACCCAGTAGTTTGGGATTTGGGAATGTATGTATACAGTAATCTGGCCTAGGACCATTATATGTCTATAGTGTAAGAAAATCATTCTATATTGTGCAATTTATAAGCAAGAGTATGGCATCTATGTCCAAGTATGTGATTGTTACACTGTACTCATCCCTTACCAGACCAGTCATTGAGTACAATGCCCCCTTCAGTATGTATCTGGTCAGGAGCATGGGACAACCTGACCATTCACAGAAGTCCCTCATAAGAAAAATACAGGGTTTAAACAGGATGTCTTGTGCAGATCGCCTCAAAGCCATATCCCTGTACTTGGTTTCCTACTAGCTGCTGAGAGGTGATCTATACCTGGCCTACAAAACATCCTCTGATCCCACTCTGATAGACCTACTGAACATCCACAAAACAAATAGCCTTTTCATTACCTCATCAAGGGTTCAAACCTTGCCTACAATAAAAATAAGATATGCTGTAGGGATAGGTATGTGTCTCAAAGCCTGCCCCTTCCCTGGAACAGGCTTCCCATCCACGTCAGGCATAGTTCCTCCTATTTATTTATTTATTATTTAAATAAATAAATAAAATAAATAAATATTAGAAAAAAAAAACAATGGAAGCAAGTCAAGCGACTGAGGTGGGGAGCTGTATGCTTCTCTAACATATCATTGGAACATAGACTCTTCTTTGTTCCTGAATAGTAAAGGTGGGTGTTAAGGAGTTGATGAATCTGGCAAATTAAATATGAAGGCAATGTAATTAACTGCTTTCTTATATATAAGATATAACAAACCACCTTTTTCATCATAAAATCATAAGAAGGCCAGTTATAAACATAATATGATAATACATGTTCAAGTAATCTGCCTTGCAGCAAACTTTTCTATGAAAAGAGAGTTGAGAATCTACACACACAGGAAAAAAGTAAATTAAAACTGATAACTAACTGCATACATCTCAACCATACCGATTTCCTCTGTATTTACAGTTTTTGGGTTCAAAGTAATACGGTGTCACGAATTCCAGAGTGACCCTTTAAATCCCGATTTAGTTTTTATGCTCATGCTGAAGTCATCAGGTACAATGAGCGTATCCTGCAGCACTATCAATGTATGATCTCTGATTTTACGTCAGACCAGGAAAATAGTAACAGCAATTGCCAAAATTTAAAAAACAGAAAAACAATAGAGGTTGTGATGTAAAGAATCAATTAGAAAATATCTAGCATGGATTTTAAGACTAAATGCAGATGTATTTCCTGGTTGGAACAGTGCTATAGGTCTGAAGCCAGTATTTCAGAAGAAATAAATTATGTCACATTAATTTTTTTAGGTGGATGTTTCTATTAACCAGTTACTTTGATAATTTTTTTCTTTTTCTGAAACTTATTGTTTGGCCGTTGTCACATGGTTGTTAGTTTTAACTATTTAAATGTGTTAATTGGAAATGGTTTTATATGCACCGAGGAAGGGGAAACCGGAAAGCTTTACCTATTGGTTTTATTAAAATTGTGAACGTTCGTGTTGTTTCTGTTGTTGTACCTGGACTCGAATGTGGTTTATTGCAGTTTTTTCTATTTGCCTTGCCCTTTTACTTTTTACTGTACTCTGTATTAGTTAACTAATAATGTTCCCTATGGGATTGTGGGAGATGACAGTGCACATTGTGTCTACTTTTTACTGTACTCTGTATTAGTTAACTAATGTATTAGTTAACTAATAACGTTCCCTATGGGATTGTGGGAGATGACAGTGCACATCGTGTCTACTTTTTACTGTACTCTGTATTAGTTAACTAATAACGTTCCCTATGGGATTGTGGGAGATGACAGTGCACATCGTGTCTACTTTTTATTGTACTCTTTACTAGTTAACTGATAACATTTCAGGTAGAACTTGAACGCTGCCTTGCAGTACTTATCTATGACAGCAGTAAAGACAAATTACGTCCAGCAGGATGACAGAAGTGTTAGAGACGATAATGTAATGTACCATGCATGATTTGCACAGCTATGTGGATTGAGCAGTTTACTTTGAAGCAGCCTTCTGGCTCGTGCAATGGCAGTAATAAACCTCATTAGCTGTAAAGCTACAGATTACGAAGATACTTGCGGGTATATGTTTTTTAACATTTTGGAGGTTATCATGCATCTTAAAATGCAGTGTGAGGGCAAAAAACGGAGCAGAAGACTGGCTTGTGAAAAGGAAACTCCATCTCCTGAATAAGAATTTCTTCAACAAATGCTTGTCTTTAACACATGAAATGGTGTTATCTGCACTGTTAAATTCCACGTATCCACTCATGTAAATATCATAAGACTTTTTTTTAGAAAAACAGATCTGAATTCTAAACTGTACATGCAACATTACTTTGCACACCAAATACTCTTCTGATGCGAAACGTGAAGTCAAGTGCCTACAAATACATGCCACAAGGGGCACTGGCTGTTGTAGCACTATCCTGCCACGATAACCTTGAAAATCAAATAAATAAAACCATAATTCGTTACTTATATTCAGCTATCTTTTTAAATGAAAAATCCTTGTTAAAATCCTGACCATAAAACATGGCATTGACTTCAAAAACAAATAATTCCATAAAGCTTTATCAACTGTTTAATTAGCTAAACTGAGCTCAATATGACTAAAGTCAAAAGTCAAAAGTCAAAAGTCAAAGAAAATGTTATTGTCATTCAGAACTACACAGTAGTGTAGCTGAATGAAATTACAGTGCTTCATTCTCAATGCAGGAAACAGTTGCACATATAGACAGAGAAAAATTAATAAAATATCATAGAAATTTAATAAGTAGCAATTTGTAAGTAAAGTAGGACAGCAGTGAACCACACCCATCCCAGAACAGGAGACAAGGAAGACAAGGAACAAAATAACAATTGGGTGGGAGGTTGGCATAATGGTTAATGTGTTTATAACTTACAAACACAAGTTGCAGGGTTTGATTCTCATATGGGGTAATTGGCTAGGCTTATAATGGCCCACAAGGGCAGTTAGCTTAGTATAAACCTACAAAGGTAATATTGTCAAAGTAAAATTGAAACAATAGCAGCATATCTATGATTAGACTGAATTATTGCGCTTTTTTTATATTGCACTTTACAGTCCTTCAGTGTGTAGATGAGCTACCTTAGTATTGCACTTAGTTATTGCACATCCATAAAATAAGCTCCTTGATAGGCTAGTTATTTACAGGTGTCATGGTTCATTTTTCCCAAAAGTTCAACAGTTTAATGGAGAGTGGAAAGGAACTGTTTTATAGTCTGGTGGTCTTACAATGCAGTCTTCTGTATCTCCTGCCTGAGGATAGGTGAGTGTCCAGACCATTGGCAGGATGTGTTGGATCGCTGAAAATCTTTTTGGCCCTGTCAATGCACCGACATTTGTGTAGATCTTCCAGAGGTGTAAGGGAGGTGCCAATGATTCTTTTTGCTGACCTTACAACTCTCTTAAGAGCCTTCCAATCCTGATTATTACAGGTCCCATATCAGACTGCAATGCTGTTGGTCAGGACACTTTCAATGGTGCCCCTATAAAAGGTCTGAAGTAAGGAGCTTGGTAATTTTGCTGCCCTAAGTTTCCTTAGAAAGTGCAAGAGTTGCTGAGCTTTTTTGACTGTGCTGGATACATGGACTGACCAGGATAAGTTCTCTGTAAGATGAACACCCAAGAAGTTTGTACTCTTGACCCTTTCCACTGTCATCCCTTTCATCACAGTTTGTGTGGTACTTGAGATCTTCTGAAATCAACAATCAACTCCTTTGTCTTGCTGACATTCAGTGTTAGACTGTTGCTGTCACACCAGACCAGTAGTTGATCAATCTCTTTCCTGTAGGCCTCCTCCTCTCTGTCTTTGACCAGGCCTATAACAGTGGTGTCATCCACGAATTTGATGATCCTATTCAACTCATGTGTGGCCATGTAGTCAAGTTTCAGCAAAGTGAAAAGGAGAGGGCTTAAGACATACCCCTGTGGTACTCCTGTGTTCAGGATGATACTTAAGAGCTGTTGTCTCCCACACAAACCTTTTGAGGCCTTTCAATAAGGAAGCTCAAAACTAAACTACAACTAAAGTGAATAAAACTAAAAAATAAATAATAACTAACTAACTAAATAAATAAATAAATAAAATATAATAATAATAATAATAAATAAAGTGAGTAAAACTAAAGGGAGAATGTAAAGAATGCACGAGTATACATGAGCTCCCGCCCTCATCACAGTTCTGTAGTGGTGTGTGTGTGTGTGTGTGTGTGTGTGTGTGTGTGTGTGTGTGTGTGTGCGTGGTGTGTGTGTGTGTGTGTGTGTGTGTGTGTGTGTGTGTGTGTGTGTGTGTGTGTGTGTGTGTGTGTGTGTGTATGTGCGTGTGTGTATGTGTTTGTGTGTCTAATGTGAAGAATATTTCACCAGTAACCAGTTTTTTTTTCTGATATTGGCAGCATGAGTAATATAGTAGCGCAAGAAGATTTTGAATCGGTATATACCATTCAGTCTAACATAGAGAGATGAAAGAAAATACTGGGTAAGACCTGGGTGATTGACTGATTGCCCTGTACTCTTCAATGACATTCTGCTTATGTTTATGTTCTGGGTGTTATATTATAGGGTAGAGTATAAGCCCTCTTAATGTCTGGAGTTACACACACCTTGTTGCTTACGTCTACCACTGTTTTAATGCTGTATTGTTTAATCATTTGTAATAAAAATGAATTGTGTATTTGAATATTCTTACAGCGGTGTTTATATTTTTAATGTTTTTCTTTATTTGCATATGAGGTAGGTAGGCATGCATTAAATCAAACGTTTTAACAATGTTAAGAGTATTTGAAAGGGAGTTTGTAGGACGCTTTTTGCCTTTAGAAACGGATCTGTTAGCAAATTAAAAAATGTCTTGCCCATATTTATTGCCTACTACTTTAAGATTTTTGGAAATGTGGTAAAAGGACTTTAACTGGTGTTTCTGTGTGGAATGTGTATTTTCAGAGTTAATGTTAAAATTGGGGAACATTTTCACAATTATTTTAATTTCGGTATCCCACAATTCCATCTGAGTTGGTGGCTTTCTATTATTATGCATGCATATTTTATGTTAATTAGTGTCCCTTATTTTTGGCCGGTTGTACCTACTTTTCATTTGTCCAGATTTTTGACATCTCCAGGTTGAGAGGTGTGCTGGTGTGAACTACTTACAAAAGCTTGTAATACCACACTCTGTGTAGCAGGTACTCCTTTTACACCTCACTACAATATGTCAAACAGAAAGCTGACTTACCAAAGCAGAGTCAACACAACCCCACCACCCCCAGGAGAAATGATATAAGGAAGTTAATAAGATAACTAATTATATACACCTAAACTACTATGGTTCCAAACCAGGGAATAGTTTCAAAAGTGTTTATCAGGAAAACTAACCAAATAGATCCTTAGTAAATATTGTTACTGAAAATGTATATTTGGGTGCCTGCCACATAAACTAAAATAAATAGGCTGAAAATTGATGTAAACTTTGGTTAAAAGTAATAAATTCGACCTGGTGTGGGGGATTAAAATATGTCAAACTTACACATGTAGGATAGACCTTCAAGAGTGAGCTCCAAACAGTTGCTTCAACTTACGAAGGATAAAAAAATACACTGTGTCTGAAACTAATACAGATAAGCATTATTTCCCAACAGCAAGGAGGATTGTGGCAGCTGAAGTGACAAAGCAACCTGAGGCAGTTAGTGGCCGCAAATCAAGGTTGAGCTGCAGGAAGGAACTAAATGGGTGGCGTTAAATGGAATAGGGAATGACTACATTAGGGCTTGGTCAACTTTGAGCATAGTTACAGTTTTAAAATTAAGAAATGGTCTTACATAACTACATGCTAAAGTAATCCTGCTTTTCAGACTACAGGTCAGAGCTAGTTTGAGTAAGTAGACTTTAGAAACATGAGATGGCCAAATAGGTTTGACTAGGATACTGCACTTGCAGCACTTGTTAATGCAGATCTGCTCAGCAGCCTTGATTGCATGAAGCTACTTATTTGTGAACACTTATGATTTAAAGACATGTTCATATGTGAGTTTCATGCAAACTAATAAAAGGCAGTAAGCTTCCATGTAAACCCTTGTTGTGTTATCTTCAACTTCAGATTTGTGAAAGACGACAATCTAAAACATAAATGTACTCTTTCTCTGAGAAGCTATGTTTTTGAGCACATTTTCTATTGTTTGAGCTCATACACATCACTACAACAGCATGAATGCGGTTTAGGCAGAATATAGTGCTTCTCCACTTGAAAGGAAATGTAGAGCACCTGGATCTGCTTTGCAATGAGAAGGCCGTACTTCTCCTGAGAAAAGGGGATAATGTACCAAAAAAGACGGTTTTCTACCCAGTAATTTTAGGGCCTCATTAATGCCTGCAGTGTGTACATAATTAATTGATTGATTGATTGATTAATTAATTAATTAAATAAATAAATAAACAACTAACTAACCAAATAAGCAAGCTGTATTGAGGCTTACCTTGCCCTTGAGGGAACTGAGGTATGTGCTATGATAGAAAACTGGTTATAAGACCCCTGTTGCTTTCCACAAGTACCTGGTTTCTTATTTTCCATCAGCCTGGCTCAACTACCAGGTGGTAGTATATTTAACGTTGTAAGTCTGTCTTTCAAAGGCAGAGTTATAGAAACAAATTGTTGGCGTGAGGTGCTCCAATGCAGGTTACAGCAAGCACGACTATAATTTTGTAGCATCTGATTGTTCCTTCTCCATTCACCTTAAGAACATGACAGGTTCACTGATAACTGTATAACCTTCACCACAGCAGAAAACACTTTTTCTGCTCAGTGACCTAAAGAGTTCCCCCTTTTACTGGAAGAACTATGACTCAAACAATACAACTTACTGACGACCTGCAAGGGAACTAAAAGTAAAACAAACTTTAAAGAAACTTAAAAAAAAATCTGTTTATTCAACGACACTATACAGGTAAGCGCTTTCGTATTGAACTAACAAATGCTTCATTAGACCTGATCTGGGTGTGATGAAGCATTTGTTAGTTCAATGCGAAAGTGCTTACCTGTGTAGTGTCATTGAATAAACAGATTTATTTAAAGTTTGTTTTACTTTCAGTTGCCGTGCAGGTCGTAGTAAGTTGTATTGTTTGATTTTTTGCTTTTTTATGTGCAACTGTGCCCGACAGGTTATATTTTTATATTTTTATTTCCATTTTAAGAATTATGACTCAACCAACAATCAGTTGCAAAAATTACTAGACTTCATAAACATTAGCAACCTCAAATGCACTGGAAAAATTCCAGTGAGGAAAAATGTATTAGATATTATTAAGACAAACATCCCTGCCAAATGAGCTAAGTTAAACATCCCCTCTTTTAACTCTGACTACGATTTCATGACCCTACTCATATACACCAAACCTAACCTAAAAGAAATGATATCTTTAAGGATTTCAGATGGCAACTACAGTCCCAAACAATCACCTTACGTTAGTCACCTGGCTCTATATATTAGAGCCCCATGACAAAACATTGGTGACATATCCATGACCCTGTAGAACACTTTAAATAGCTGCATTGATAAATTCAGTCCTATTAGATGTAAGTATGTGGAGAATTCGGCAATAAACAGTGGTATTGCAAAAGCAATAAATAAATAAATAAATAAATACATGAAAAATAAATAAATAAATAATAAACCAAAAGAAAATACCATACAATTGTTCAAGGTTTACTTAGCACAATGCAACAAGGCTAATATCAATAACATCAAAGAACTGGAGGGAAGCCTTCTAGCTTAGTTTTTTTTTCTTATAACTAGCCAGTTTTCTAGTTTCAGCACTCAAATCTGTTTCTTTGATCTCAGCACTTGTTCAGAAAAAAAAAAAAAAAATTTCATCTGCTTTTACTGTACTTGTGTTTCTACCTACTTTTTTACTTTTGCATCATCTTAAAAGTACTCAGTTGTATTTATTACTGCTTGGTGTAACTCATTCTAAGCCTTTTGGTTTAAACACTTGGGCTTCGGACCAGTTGTTTTGCACTGAGAGGGTTTGTGGTCTGCACTGTAGTGGCAGAACAGGTAGCTTACATCCTTCTAGGTTGGGAACTGCTGATTGAGGGCTCAGTGTCTGTTATTCTAAAAGTGTATTAATTCTGGTTTAAGCACTTGGGCTTTCAGGCCAGTTATTTTACATTAAGAGGGTTCGTGGTCTGCACTCTTGTGGGAGGAGAGGCTGGACTCTGCCCTTCTGAGCTGGGAATTTCTGGTTGAAGGCCTATAGTGCATGCATATCTGAACTGCTTCTTACTGAAGTTGGTGCGCCTTGTTTGCTGTGGCATAGACTGGATTCGGGCCTGCTGGATCTAGCTTTGTTTGTGTAACTTGAACACTAATCCAGGCATTCTCTAAAGTATTCAATTGTATTTATTACTGCTTGGTAGTAACTTGATTAAAGTGTAGCTATCATTCTAAGTCTTTTGGATTAAGCACTTGGGCTTCAGACCAGTTGTTTTACATTAGGAAGGTTCATGGCATGCACTGTGGTGGCAGGACAGGTAGCTTTCATCCTTCTAAGTTGGGAACTGCTGATTGAGAGCCCAGTGTCTGTTATTCTTAAAGTGTATTAGTTCTGGTTTAAGCACTTGGGCTTCAGGCCAGTTATTTTACATTAAGAAGGTTTGTGGTCTGCACTCTTGTGGGAGAAGAGGCTGGACTCTGCCCTTCTGAGCTGGGAATTTCTGGTTAAAGGTTTATAGTGCCTGAATATTTGAACTGTATCTTACTGAAATTGGTACACCTTGTTTGCTGTAGCATAGACTAGATCCAGGCCTGCTGAATCTAGCTTTGTTTATATGCTTGTTGTTTGTTTGCTTGTTATTTCCTGGAACGCTAATTCCACCTAATCGCGGCTTCTCAGTGCTTCTGTGGATCACTAGTGATATCTGCATTGCTTACTGTACTTATTTCCTTGTTTCACTTGAAAGAAAGTTACTGTTTGTCGTTTTGCTTTTAAGTTACCTGTAACACATTGCACTTAAGTTACCTGGCACTTGCTCACTAAAGCAATTATATAAGTCAGCACTAAAATTAAAAGCACTACACCCTCACTCCCCACTGGCCCTGGTTTTCAATTATTAAGGAATTCCCAATATTATTCTAGCATGTCCAAAGGTCAGTTGTCAATCTCCTCTCCGGTCCAGCTGGTGAATCTGGGAATCTTGAGGCAATGTTACAACTGCCTCATGTACACAGACAACCCTCTCCTCCTCCCAACAAATTCCAACACATGTGAGAGATGCAACCATATAGCCAAACTGGAGGCTAAGCTCTCTCAACTCAGTACTGGCATAACCAGTCAGGAGGAGAAGGAAACCACACTCACTACAATTCCAGTCTCACATAGACCTACCACGACAGCAAACCAAACACATAATCACACAAAAACATACTCAGAGGCTCTAAATAAAGATCTGCCGAAGCAGCAGAGACCTCCAAAGCAGACACCCAAGCAGCCGCTACCCCAAAACAAAACACGTGCAACACATATCTCACAAAGCCAGTGTGCCAAACAGTCACAGCCCTTAAGACTAAACAACACACCTGATACACTTGTAATAGGTGACTCTATCATTAGGCACACTGACGTCCCGCTCACCAGGCTGAACAAGGAGAGGGTCACGGTGAGCAGCCTGTCGGGCGCTAGGATCCGCCACATAACACAAGCACTCAGGTCACTCCAAGGCAAGTACAAATATGACTCAGTCATTGTCCATGCTGGCGTGAATGACCTGAGACGTACCTCCCTGGACTACATGAAAAAAGACATAAAGGAGCTCTTTGATCATGTAGCCCAGGCCGGTATGACCCTGACCTTGAGTAGCATCTTACCCTCACCAAGAATGATGCCACAATATGAAGACAAGATGATCAATTTCAACAATTGGCTTAAGTACTGGTGTCATTCAAAGGGGATCCAATGCCTGTCAGCTTGGGATGATATGCTTGACAAGCCACGATGCTTCGCTAGGGACAGCTTGCACCTGTCACCCCTGGGCTTTCGGATATTGGCAAAGGCTCTTGCTACCCCATAGTGCCTTTTTAGGCAAGGCTCAAAAGACAAACCCACCTCCATAGGTATCACAAGGTATAAGAAACTAAGAGTAATGCTACTCAATGCCAGAAGTCTAAACCTCAAGATGCACACACTCAAAACTCTCCTTAGCATGGAGAACATCGATATCTGTGCAGTAACAGAAACCTGGTTCAGGGCTCCGAGAGCATCCCAGCACTACCAGGTTATACCTCATACCATGCTTTTCGCCCCAAAACTTGGACCAAACCACAAAAGGAGGGGAGTATCGATATTCATCAAAGATACCCACACCTCCAGGTTGGTGGCAAAGCATGAAGCATCAGAGACTATCCATGTGCAACTAACAGTGGGTAAAACTGCCTTCCAGTTTATAGCCTGCTACAGACCACCCTCCCAAACCCAGGAACCCCACTCGGCCTTCCTGAGAACACTGGAAAATATGAAGGTCTCTCCAAACACCATTATATTGGGCGACTTCAACTACCCAAACACAGACTGGGAGCATTACTCTAGCTCCAACACCCTAGCCCAAAGGTTCCTAGAATTTATAAACTCAAATGCTATGGAACAACTTGTTAACACTCCCAAAAGAGGGGAAAACATACTGGACATGATCATCACTCTATGCTCCAGACCAGAAGTGTATCCCTCACTGGTAAGATCAGACCATAAACTAATCTCACTGGATATTCACATCCTGACCCCACCCCCTGCCCAGAAAACCACAGTGAAAAACTTCTCTAAAGCAAATTTCACACTCCTCAAAAATGAGGTGGAATCCTTCAAAGCCCCCAGGCCTGTAGAAAATACGGCCCAGACTGCAGAATCCTTTATAAACGCATTCTATGAACACCTTCAGGAATGCATGGATCATGCGATCCCAAATAAAACCAAGACCCAATCCTCCAAAGGCAGACGTCCTGTCTGGTGGACCCCAGCCATAAACAAACTATACAATAGAAGGAGGAAGCTACTAAATGATAGAGCAAAATCCCAAAAGGGAAGGCATCACTGATCAGTATTAGCAAAAACTACGGGCACACATAAAATTGTCTAAGGCCAGCTTCGAGAGAAAAATTGCACAGGACACTAAGAATAATTACAAGGCTTTCTTTAGTTATGTTAGAAACCTGGGTGGGAATTCCCAGATATGCTCAGAATTAGTCCAAAATGACAAAAAATACACCGAACCCACAGACATTGCCAACATCCTAGCTGACAGGTTAAGTGCAAACTTCTCCCCCCCTTCTCCACTAAAGGGCAAATATCTATCCCAGCAGAGTGCTGCCCACCTGACATCTCAGATGCTCGGGTAAGAGCCGCCCTCTCCAAAGCAAAAAACACAGCATCAATGGGACCAGATGGTGTCCCAGGCTGCGTTCTACATGAACTCCAAGAAGAGCTAAACCCAAACATAAAACTACTGTTCAATCTCAGCCTTACTACAGGATATGTGCCCAAAGAGTGGTGTACAGCAACAGTGGTCCCTCTCCATAAAGGTGGTGCCTCAACGGATCCTGAAACTATCGCCCCATAAGCCTGACTAGCTTGGTCTGCAAAGCTATGGAAAGGATCATCATGGACCTCATAAATAAAGATATTGGGGACCTACAAACACTGGATCCTACCCAGTTCGGCTTTGTTAAGGGCAGATCCTGCCTCTTAAACCTGGTTGATTTCTTTGAAACAGTCACCAAGGCCATTGACGAGGGGAAGGTGGTCCACACAGCCTACCTGGACCTCGCAAAAGCCTTCGATACAATACCCCACTCGGGCATTATAGATAAGCTCACCAGCTTAAATATAAACCCCTATGTCACTAGATGGATTGCAAACTGGCTCAAGGACAGAACCCACATGGTTAGAATTGCTGGAGCCATGTCAGACTCCAAACCAGTTACAAGTGCTGTCCCACAAGGCTCAGTCCTGGGACCTCTCTTGTTCGGTATATATTTCTCGGAGGTACAGGCCAACACGGAAGGACTGTGGCTGACCAAGTTCGCAGATGACTGCAAACTGGGCGCCATAATCAACTCTCCAGCTGACACAAGCATCCTCCAAAAGGGCCTCATAGAAACAGACAACTGGTGCCAGAGCCATGGCCTCAAGCTAAATGCCAAAAGTATATAGTCATCCCCTTTGGCAAAAACAAAGTGCCCACAAATTACCACATAGGTGGTAATCCATTAAGTACAGAAGAAGTAATTAGGGACCTGGGGACCCAAGTTGATAGCAATCTCTCATTTGACAACCACGTGGCCAAAGTGGTTAGAAAAACATTTTATATAGCCCACCTGATCATGAAGGGATTCACATCTAGATCAGGGAGGTCATCGTGCCTCTTTACTCATCCCTCATTAGGCCCATAATTGAGTACAATGCCCCTTTTGGGATGTACCTTACCAGACACCTGCAGCAACTGGAAAGACCCCAAAAGTACCTCACCAAGAGGATCAAAGGGCTCAAACAGATGCCATATGCTGCCCGGTTAAAGAAACTCCAGCTCTACTCAGTGGCATACCGCCTGTTCAGAGGCGATCTGTGCCTGGCGTATAAAGCCATGTCCAACCCGAATTAATGGACATGCTGCACCTCAGAAAATCCAAATCCCATCGAGCTCGCTCGAGAGACTTGAACCTCAGCACTGAAATAAATAGGACATGCTGGAGGGACAGATTCATAACCCAGAGGCTCCCTTCACTCTGGAATAAAATCCCAGTCCAGGTTAGGCAGAGTCCCTCATTGACTCTCTTCAAGAGGAATCTTGATGAGTGGATGGGAGATCATAGGTTTACCCCGGGTATCACTCCTGTGTCACTGTTAGACAGAGGCACAGTATACTAACCTCGAAAAAGGGCATAGCAAAATAAATTTAAAATGGGTGGCAAAAGCCAAACACATTCTGGCTAGGCTTATAAATGCCCTAGGGCAGATAGCCTAGTATGAACCTATGAACCTATGAACCTATGAACTCTCTAGAACAGTCAAAATACTTAAGGCAAAACTTTCCATCAAGATGGGTGACAGTAATAAGGCCTTCTACAGTTAGATCTAAGAAAGGAAAGGACAGAAACAAGAATAGTGTGCTATAACACAAATGCTACCATCATAGCACAACAAGCAGATATAACTAACACACTAGTATACAGATTTGGATCAAATTTCAGGCCATAATAGGAAATCTCATCCACTCTTCTTCCTTAGAACATGATCCCACTCAAAGTTACATTCAACATGGCCATTTTTATCCCTCACTTAAGGTCAGAAATTTCAGTTTCACACTAGATGAGTTATCAAGAAGCCTAGGTTGTATAAATGGGTGCATAGAGGCTTTTGTACTTACTAGAAGTAAGCCCAAAACAAACTCTATAAATAAGTCACACTAGTGGAATCCTAACCTTAAGGTTAAAACACATGCCTAAAATAAGGAACAACAACTCCCACAATTATAGCAGCTCTCAAAATAAACCAAATAAGAAACTAAGAGGACTAATTAAGTCCAACAAGGCTAACTACAAGGTCAAAATAGCCTCACAGGCTAAGGACAACTACAAGGCCTTCTACAGCTATGTCCAAAACCTCAAAGGCAGCACAGATCAATGTGCCGAACTGGTGGTCAGTGCTGTCACCTTTACTGAGTAGAGTGACATAGCAAATCTGCTAGCTGACAACTCAAACTTCACTCTCCACTCCCCCCTGCCTCCCCCCATGAAATATACAATTGCATAACTCCCCCAACTATTAGTAAGCAGCAGGTCCTGGCAGCGTTCATAAGGCCAAATATATATCAGGGTACCCCCACAAAATCCCAGGAAGCCACCTAAATAGCTTGAAGCATGACTTATCAGGACCACTTGAGTAATTTTTCAACTACAGCCTCAAAACAGGCTTTGTACTATGTGAATAGAGGACTTCAATATTTATCCCACTTCACAAGGGTTTACCATAAACCAGTCTTGGAAACTACAGATCCATTAGTCTTACTAGTCTAAAATGAAAAGCCATAGAATGAATTATCATGGAAATGATCAAAAAAGACATAGGAAACCTTCAGACCCTGGAGCTAACCAGTTTGGCTTTGCATGCCTACTAAACCTGGTTGACTTCTTTGAGAAAGTCACTGAGACAATGGATAAGGGGAAAATGGTGCATACATACCTACTTGGATCTGGCTAAAGCATTCGATACAATACCCCACTTGTGTATAGTTGACAAACTCACTGAACTTGGTATAAACCTCTACATGAGTGGATTGCTAGCTGGTTCACAGATAAGACCCAGGAAGTCAGGATTGGTGAAACCACTTCGACAAAGAGAACAGTCATCAGGGGATACCACAGAGCTCAGTGCTGGGGCAGCTTCTATTTGGTTTCTACTTCTTGGAGGTCACAGCTAATGACAAGGACTTTTGGCTGACCAAGTTCGCAGATGACTGCAAAATGGGAAATATCACAGAGTTTCCCAACAATATAAAAGTTTTGCAAGAATGACTAACACAGACAAATTAGTGGTGCCAAAGCCATGGATTAAAACTCAATGCCAAGATATGTATTATAGTATCTTTTGGTAAAATGTCCACCTAGGGAAATTACTCCATCAAGAATACATCCCTAAAAGTTGACCCAATAGTCAGAGATCTGGGAACATCCATAGACAGTAATCTGGTCTTTGACCAACATGTGGCCAAGGTAGTAAGAAAATCATTCTATTTAGCCCATCTTATAAGTAAGGGCATGGCATTCAGGTCCAAGGAAGTCACAGTGCAACTTTATCCGACCCTTATCAGACCCATTATTGAGTATAATGCTGCCTTTGGCATGTACCTGACCAGACGCATGCAGCAGTGCGAATGTCTACAAAGGTTTCTCATTAAAAGAATCCAGGGTATAAACACATTGTCTTATATGGATTGCCTTAAAGCCCTCTCTCTCTATACTTGGTCTCCTACAGGTTACTGAGAGATGGTCAATGCCTGGCATACAAAGCATCCTTGGATTCAGCACTTATGGACTTTTTGCACATCCCCAAGATGAACAGCATCAGAACCACTAAAGCTAAGGGTTTAAATTTTGCTTGCAACATAAATAGGATATTTTGGCAAGACAGAGATGTGTCTCAGAGGATCCCCATGCTCTGAAACAGACTCACCATTCATGTGAAGCAAAGTCCATCTCTAACCTTATTTAAGTGCGCCATGACCAATGGACAGGAAATTCAGCTCAGGTCTGGCCCCCCATGTCTCTGATAGACAGAGGTAGATGGTAACTATACCCTCACTAATACACTCCCCACATAACCTTTAGAAACTTCCTAACTAACATATCCCTTCCTAATAAATGCCCATGATACAAAGGGACACCACTGGGTATGGATGCACAGCTAGATTTATAAAGGCCCTGATGCTTATTAGCTTAGTGTATACTTATTAACCTATGCACCTATGAATCAAAAATAGATGAGCACTCACATTTTAATAGAGCATTAAAACTTGCTACATCCCTAATATCTGCAACAGACTATTCTGTTCCTAAACCACAAAAGACACCTTCCACATACACTAATAATTACATACATATTAGTATACCCAAGCATATTGTGCAAAGTGATGAAGAGACTCCTCATGAAACTTATTCAGACAGGCACAGGAAACATCATACCCATCTGCAGATTAGCTATACATTGGGCCCTGGGCAGTTTTCAAGCAATGGGCCCTCTAACATAAACAGACACTTTTTTACCTTACATATTACACATGGGGTCAAGACCAAAAAACTTGTTTTCAGCGTAAGTGACCACTTACATTGAGAGCAGGCTAAAAGCAGGTCTTTTGGAATCTGGCCCCAGGTATAAGCCTGTTTATTGATAGGCCTTACACTGAAGCAAGTCACTTACACTGAAATCAAGGCTTTCAGAATCAGGTCTGACATACAATGACAGCAACCTTTTTGTAATCTGGCCCAAGTTTGTTTGGATTCACTTTCTTGATTGCTTTAAATCTTCAGTCAACTACTAGATTATTTTAGATTATAGTGTTTAGTAAAGCAACATTTGTGTCAGTTTGTTTCACATTTGAGTAATCTTCAAATGTTTTCCTGCAAACTGTGAAACAAAGTTTATGGGCCAATAATAATGAAATTATGCATTTAAAACTGTTTCATGCATAAAGGAACACTCAGATTGCTGTCATTATAATCCATCAATGTCCATACCCATTAAATATACCCACTTCACTGTGTACACCTCAAATATCTAACTGCAATAAAAACATGATCACAGTAAATTAATCCAATTTACTTTACACGGGTGCACACTATTGCTGCAAAGTCAGAGTAAAGACTGTTTAACTTTATCAGGACAGCAAAGTCAGTCATTCTCATCCACAGACAGCTCTCATAATCAGCAATTATAGCCCCATTGTTGACTGTAAAAACCTCAAATGTCTGCTTCTGATAAAAATAAATAAATAATAATTATGGACCAGATAATATATTATAGTTTTCTTTCACACAACCAGACAGTAGTCTAAGTATTTAAAATTATTTCACACAGATGTGCACTATTCCTGTAAAACAAGACTATTCCAACTGAGCAGACAAGTCAGTAAGTTACCTTTATCCACAGGCATAGCCCATCCCACCCGCAGTTATATTTAATTTTCTATATAAATCTTTTTTGGACATTATAAAAAGTACCTGTCAATCTCTTACTAGAAGAATAAGGAACAAAGCAAAAAAATGACTAAAGGTATAAGAACCAAGGACAGATTTTAAATATTACTCTTGTATGTTTAGAAAGTTGCAAGAATAACAGTGTTTGCATTGGTATGCATTTTCTGAAGGATATAAAGTCTGAAAATCAAATATCGATCAGTATCTACTGACTGCAATCCTCAATGATTTGACAGAAAACCAGAAATTGTATGAGGAGCATATTTAAAATATGCAGTAAAATTAGGGATGTTTTCAATTTGTTTCACATAAATAGTAGCCAGTGAGTAAATATTCCACCTTATCTCACAGAAATAATTTTATACTGAATGAATAATTAGCATTACTATTATGCAAGGTTAAGAAGGGACATGATGATTAGTGATCAGCAGTATGGTTTCATGTCGGGAAAGAGCACTACAGATGCGATCTTTGCTCTGAGAGTGTTGATGGAGAAGTACAGAGAATGTCAGAAGGAGTTGCATTGTGTTTTTGTAGACTTAGAGAAATTATGTGACAGGGTGCCTAAAGAGGAGTTGTGGTATTGTATGAGGAAGTCAGGAGTGTCAGAAAAGTATGTAAAAGTGGTACAGGATATGTACGAGGGTAGTGTGACAGCGGTCAGGTCTCCAGTGGGAGTGATGGATGCATTTAAGGTGGAGGTGGAGTTACATCAAGGATCAGCTCTGAGCCCTTTCTTATTTGCAATGGTGATGGACAGATTGACAGATGAGATCAGACAGAAGTCCCCATGGACTATGATGTTTGCAGATGACATTGTGATCTGTAGTGAGAGTAGGAAACAGGTGGAGGAGACCCTGGAGAGATGGAGATATGCTCTAGAGAGAAGAGGGATGAAGGTCAGCAGGACTAAGACAGAATATATGTGTGTGAATGAGAGGGAGGATAGAGGAATGGTGGGGATGCAAGGTGTAGAGGTGGCGAAGGTGGATGAGTTTAAATACTTGGGTTCAATAGTGCAGAGTAACGGTGAGTGTGGAAGAGAGGTGAAGAAGAGAGTACAGGCAGGATGGAGTGGGTGGAGAAGAGTGTCAGGAGTGATTTGTGACAGACGAGTACCTGTAAGAGTGAAAGGGAAGGTCTACAAGAGGGTAGTGAGACCAGCTATGTTATATGGTTTGGAGACAGTAGCATTGACAAAAAGGCAGGAGTTTGAGCTGGATGTGGCAGAATTAAAGATGTTAAGATTTGCACTGGGTGTGACGAGGGTGGACAGGATTAGGAATAAGTATATTAGAGGGTCAGCCCAGGTTGGAAGGTTTGGAGACAAAGCCAGAGAGGCATGATTACGTTGGTTTGGACATGTGCTGAGGAGGGATGCTGAGTATATTGGGAAAAAGATGCTAAGGATGAAGCTACCAGGTAACAGGAAAAGAGGAAGGCCTAAGATAAGGTTTATGGATGTGGTGAGAGAGGACATGCAGGTGGTTGGTGTGACACAGCAAGATGCAGAGGACAGGAAGAAATGGAAACAGGTGATCTGCTGTGGCGACCCCTAACGGGAACAGCCGAAAGAAGATGATGATGATTATGCAATGATTAATATCTCTCTAACCATAGAAGATGGACTTCCAGCTATCAGTGTACTTTTTGCTCACCCAGATGTGATCTTTAATTTGCTGCAAAGCAATTTTTTAGACTTCACTTGATATTTGAGATATTTGGATACATACGATTGATATGCATATTTGCATATTACATGAATAAATAAATAATGTAAATATCTGCAAAACAGTGCTAGATTCCAAATATCAGTCCAAAGTTTTTTAGCACTGTGTATGTTTCCATTTGATATCACAGAGTAGCTTATAGACATCTTCTGGTTCAAGTTCTATTAACAAATGGCACATATTCATAATATTTCAGGAAAATAAAGTAACCCTTCTGAATCAGGATCCATTACTAACCAGTATGCAGGCTGGGCATGTCAGATTCAGTTCCAGAATGCTTCCAAGCAGACACTGCTTGAGATATTCACAAAAAATAGTATTTATGTATATATATATATATATATATATATATATATATATATATATATATATATATATATATATATACACATATATATATGTGTATATAGGCCAACCTATGAGCAGAAATATTAATGCAATATATATATTTGGCAGGAAAACAAATCACACTTTCTTACTTTCTGACCACCCCATTTGGGTCAGCAGTCATCCCTGACTTTTATTGTGGTTTGGCCTATGAAAACTTTGTTCCACAATCACGCTAAGTCAACCGTGTCTGAGACAGTTTCTTAAATATGATATTTATGTATATTTGATAAACAAACATATATATATCTCCAAAGCCATGATAGCTGGACAGTATAGATCAGTGAAACATTTTCCAACGTTATGTAAGCTTTCATTTGATACCATAAATTACAAGATTAACCCCTCCTTGATCAAGTTATTAACAGAAAAATTTAAAATGGCTTATATGTTCATAAATTGACATGAAAACACATTACATTTTCTCACTTACTCAGCACACCATTTGTGTCAAGAGACACTTCTGAGTCATGCAGTGACTTGGACCATAAAATGCTGTTTCACAATGCTACCAAGCAGTCATTGCCTGAAATATTTATATCAATGTTATATTTTGCGAATGTATGTATTTCTGAATAATGTCTATAAAATCAGTGGTAGTCAAATGTTTAGTATCAGTCAACGGTTTTCCAAAATTATGTAAGCTTTCATTTTGTATCGTGAAGCACCAAATAAACTTCTGTTTGGTAATGTTATTAACATGCATCAATAATACATCTGTTGACACTTTGGCATGGAAAGAAACATTTTTTCACAGAGAAATAAAAACTGGCTTACAGTCTGCTGGCAAGGGTAAAATATAAGAGATAAAGAATGTGCACTTAAAGGACATCACAGCTTGTCAAATATAACCAAAGAACTTAAAAAATAAAAAATAAAAAATGCAAACAGTTGTACCAAATAAAACCAAAGAACTTAAAAAAATAAAAAATGCAAATAGTTGTACCAAATAAAAGCAATGTACTTAAAAAAATAAAATATAAAACAATTCTCTTGTAATCCCAAATGCTAAAAGGCATAACCAGACACCCAAAAGCAGCTATTGTACTCTAACCATATACTGCACCTAAAATAAATTTATGACTGTGATTTAACAGCTGCTTTTTGCTTTTTTTGTATTGTCCTTTTTTTCTTTAATAAACTTGATTGGTTGATTGACTCAGCTTGATTAAGTTCAGAGATTCTTAACAAAGAAAACAAATGAGCTAGAAGACATGATCTACATCAATACAGAAACGAGCTTTTTACTGTTTGTGGACATGCGCTCAGTAATTAAATTAATCTGATCCAATTTGCTTTGTAAGCATGCATCAAGATTATTTAGTCAGTATATACAGCATGAGACCCAACAACCTCAGAAATCTACTGCTTAAAATAAATATGAATAGCAGAAAATAGCAGAAGAGGTTAATTTATTAGTAACTACCAAAAATTTCCAGCAAATTTCACAGTACAGTTAAGTTCCTAATTTACCATACTCGGAAGTAACTTTGTTCAGTATAATATCATCAGAAGATGCCAACATGAGATTATGAGATGCAAACTCTTCAAACACCAATAGCTTGTATCCCTGATAAAAAAAAAAAAAACTTTTAAACTATGAATATACAGAGTGGCTAGACAAAATAATGTGATTTCCTCTTCAGATCAACCCCATCAAAATGTTACTTTTAGCCTAACACCTACACAAGTTAAAAGCCTGGTTATAGAAGAGAGCAAATTACTACAGTTCTGTCAGCAGCTGTGCAATCCATATATTATATCAGATTCATTAAAATGTTAAACTTAAAACATGTACTAGAGAGAGACAATCCCATTCCATTGTAGGACAAAAGACATGCGCACACACATGCACATGCACTATCCTGATCTGGCATATCCCACTAGAAATACACATAAACGTATTAAGTGACACTATGTACACATAACTTAGCTGAAGAGCAAACGGCAAACAACTAAGTCAGTCTGGGTGTTTGTGGTGCTTTTCACTGCACTTTTGATAACAAAGAAATGCTGCACAATAATGGCATAAATAGCTCTATTAGTATGAATGAATGAATTCTGTCCAATAAGTTCTGCCACCGGTCATGGATCTGCCAGAAGCAGCTTTCAATTTGTTTGCTTATTAATCAGAGACAAAACCAAAATATAATGGTTGGACAAGGGTTCAAAACAGAGACTTTTTTATTATTCTAATTCACTTCAAATAATAAGTTTTGTATCAATGTGTATTTTCTGAATAATAATAAGTCAGACATTAATTTCTAGTATTACAGACTAAATCTTAGTCATATACTAGATAATAAAATATTTTATATGGGACAGGGCAAAATCAGGGGCAGTTAATGGCTCTGTCACTTATCAGTTATTTTGAGTTCAGAAGAAACTCATTTAAAAGTCAAAGCCTCAGGTCATTGAAGAAGGTTGCTGGTGAAATACACACAAATCAAAATGTTTGTGTTGCAGAATGTTTTGTTCTTGGTCCCTTTGCAAAACTAACCAAATTAACAAAGGTTTGAAAGATGCAAGCTTCATTCCTCCTCAAGCCTTTTTTTCTTTGTTATTGCATATTCGTATGCTATAGGCACAGGGTCTCCTAGCTAGTAAATAGAACATCATATACATTGCACAGTGTGATAACCTGAATAGAAGTCATTTTTGAAAAAAAAGTGTTAATGCTTCAAAATAATGTGTGATAGCAGGCAAATCAGTAGTTTTATTTCATTTATTTTCTTTTCTATTACTGTATGTATCCCCGTGCCACTGTTGCAAGTGTTATTTACTAGAAATGTTAAGAGTAGGAAAGTCATGTACCATATTTTTTATTTGTTTATAATGAAAGTCTATCTGGGCAAAGCCCCTTTTCAGTAGAGGTCTCTAAAGAACAGCTGAACACACAGACATTATAACAAAAAGTTTACAAGAAATATCAATAAATTCCAAGTATTATATAATGTGCAAGCTGGAGTAATGATGGATACTATAATAAATACAGTTTAAATATATGCATAATAAAGCCCTGACATCTTAATGGTTTTCATTATGCAGACTCTCTTTATAGTAAAATACTTGCAAACAGGCATAACAGTAATTACAGTAAGCAAAGCTCATTATAGGGGATTTTGGGAATATATAATTATTAATACAAGATCAATAGTTGTGTGAGCATCTCTCTTAGCATGTTTAATACTATAGTTTATTCAAATAGTAGTAATGTGATTTTGATTGACATAATCTTTGTTTATATCATAAAGTAGGCTTACCATAGGCTCATAGGCTCATAGGTAGGTACTAGGCTATCTGCCCGAAGGCATTTATAAGCCTAGCCAGAATGTGTTGGCTTTCGCTGTCCCCTTAGATTAGTTCCCTGTGCCTCTGTCCAGCAGAGCCATTGAAGTGATCCCCAGGGTAAACTTTCTTTTTCTCATCCACTCGTCAAGGTTTCTCTTGAAGAGTGTTAGTGAGGAGCTCTGCTTATGTAGATTGGAATCTTGTTCCAGAGCATGGGAAGTCTCTAGGACAGGAATCTATCCCTCCAGCATGTCCTATTTATTGTTGTGGTTAAGTTTAGATCCCTAGAGAGTGTGGCTCGAGGAGATATGGTTTTCTTTAGGTGGAGCATGTCCCAATTCTGGGTTGGACATGGCCTTGTATGTCAGGCAGAGATCACCTCTGAGTAGGCGGTATGCAACCGAGTACAGCTGGAGTTTCTTCAGTCAAGCTGCATACGACATCTATTTGAGGCCAGTGATCTTCTTGGTGAGGTATTTCTGTGGTCTTTCCAGCTGTTGCAGGTGTCTTGTAAGGTACATTCCAAATGGGGTGTTGTACTCTATGATGGGTCTGATGAGTGATGCTTAGAGGGGCACAATAACCTCTTTTGATCTGGATGCGACCCCTTTTGTGATTAAGTGGGCCACATAGAAGGATTTTCTAATCACTTTGGCAATGTGATTATCAAAGGAGAGATTACTATCTACTTGGGTCCCCAGATCCCTTATTTTGTCTTCCATATTTAGGGGGCTACCACCTATCTACCAAGTGTAGTTTCAGAGAATTTTTGGAATGTGTGTGTAGTGGGTTTGTCTTATGATTGTTCACATTCTACTCCATAAATGATTTTGTCTATAGAATAGTATGTATAGAATTATTTGTTTACTGTTCAGTCCATGCGGTTCTATAGAGACAGAATTCCACAGGTAGAATTCTAAACCTGAAAATCTACAAATTAGAATCTAGATGCAGATTTATACAGAGTTCTATAGATAGCATGCTAAACACAGCATTCTAAGAATAGAAACCTAGACAAGGGGTACAACAGATAGACTTGAAACCTTAAATGAGAATATACTGAAGAACCAAAATGCTTAATAAAAATATCTGTAATTCTATAGGGGTGAAATCTCCAACTGCAAGCATTTCTGAAGGTGGTCAATGAGGGACCACACAACCACTCGATTTGAAACACAGCCTGTTTATTACACTCAATATTAAAAACAAAAAAACAGAACGCTTTAACTTTATCATCACGTTTTCATCAAAATACTTCATCAGATGAGCATACCAACCAAACCCCAGACCTTTATATAGCGATCTCAATTGTTTCAATCAAATAATTATAAAATTCAATTAAATTAATTGATTGATTAAAAAATTGGATGTTTCGAACAACAATGTCCACTAACTAAAAAACATAATGAATTTGATAAACCTTAAAAGCATCATAAACATCATAAAAATTGTGTGTTTGTAAAATAAAAAAATGTGTAAAATATAAAATGTATGAAAAATGTTATTAATTCATTACCACAGTGCAATGCATACATCTTAACCCATAAAATCATCCATACCCAATCTGCCTGCCTAGCAATTTATCCTCTACTCCAACACCATCTTCCAAATCGTCCTCTTTGGTCAAAAAATAAACAACTGCTTACCATCTACAAACCATAATAGGCTGCTGGAGTCAGTCTCTATTCCAATAGTGTAGTTAGAACTTGGAATAAAATTTCTATATCAGTCAGGCCTCTCACACACCTTCCCTTTTCAAACCATCACTGAAATACTTTCTCTCTGCCTCCTGGTTTTGTCCCTGTTCCCTATCAGGGACATAGCTCTCTAACACCCTTCATCACCTTTCTTATACCTCCATTTAAAGCACTAAATCACTTAACCTGTGTACCCCCTTCTAATGCCTCACTTTACTGTACTTCTTAATCTACTATACCTACTTCTAATTAACACAACAAGATTACTATTGGATCACTACTTCTCTGTTAACACACAAACTTGCTTACCTCGTCTAATACTGCACTCTAATGTTATTGCTTAAAATTTTCCCACCTCTCTTAGACACCACTCTTCTACCTGTAAAGTCTGAGTACAAGGCTTGTAAAATTAATGTTTGTGACTATCAACACAAATTTTATTATACTGACTATTATGCTATGTATTCACTGAAACTGCATTATACAACTTGTTATTATAAATATAAATATCTGTTATAGTGTGTAGGCATGCAAAACAGGATTCAAATTCTACCTCAAACTCTTTGTTTTGGAAGTGTTACAATTCAAACTCCTGATACTTGTAGCCATGACGTGGAGCTAAACAAATGAAAACATGACTACTGGCAATTCCAAGATGCGTCATGATAGTTAACTTTCTGTTTTGCACTATTCTAAATTTAGGATTTTAATGCTAATATAAAGCTGGCATGAGACAAATCAGATAGAAACATAGTTAACAATCTTTACAAAAGGCTTAGTTATCAGTCTTATAATATCTGCCATGTAGCTAAATGCAGATTCTGTGATTTTTTAAACCACTAGAAATAATTGCTAAGATATACTAATTTTAAAAATTACTTTTCCTCCCTGTAGCTGACCAGTAGCTGTACACACACATACAGTGGATATAAAAAGTTTACAGACCCCTGTTAAAATGCCGGGTTTTTGTGATATAAAATAATGAGACCATAATAAATCATTTCAAAACTTTTCCAACCTTTAATGTGACCTATAACCTGTACAATTCAATTGAAAAGCAAACAAATCTGTTAGGGGAAAATATAAAAAATAAAAAAGGTACAATATGCTGGTTGCATAAGTGTGCACACCCTTAAACTAATACTTTGTTGTGTGCACACCCTTAAACTAATACTTTTAAAGCAGCTTTTGATTTAATTACAACATTCAGTCTTCTTGGGTAGGAGCCTATCAGCATGGCACATCTTGACTTGGCAATATCTGCCCACTCTTCCTTGCAAAAGTACTCCAAATTTGTCAGATTGCGAGGGCATCTCTTGTGCACAGCCCTCTTCAGGTTACACCACAGATTTTCTATTGGATTTAGGTCTGGGTTCAGACTGGGCCATTCTAAAACTTTAATTTTATTCTGGTGAAGCCATTCTTTTGTTGATTTGGATGTATGCTTGGGGTCATTGTTGTGTTGAAAGGTGAAATTCCTCTTCATCTTCAGCTTTCTAGCAGACGCCTGAAGGTTTTGGGCCAAAAGTGACTGGTATTTGGAACTGTTCATAATTCCCTCCACCTTGACTAAAGCCCCAGTTCCAGCTGAAGAAAAGTAACCCCAAAGCAAGATACTGCCACCACCATGCTTCACCACGAGGATGGTGTTTTTTTGGTGATGTGAAGTGTTTTTGCACCAAATGTACCTTTTGGAATTTTGGCCAAAAAGTTCAACCTTGTGAGAAAAAAACAGAAAATATTCCTGAGTTGACCACCATGGAGCTAGAAGATAGTGTTGAAACCTTAATGTTGAAAATTTAAAACTTTGGGCTTTATTTAAACATAAAACTTCATTTAAAACCAAAAGATAAAAAAGAAGAAAAGTGCTTTCAATCTATTCAGGCCTTCTTCAGTTCAATAAATCTTTGTGCTGAATGTTTTAAACATCTATGTACCTATCAGGAACATTTATTTTGGACATGCCTTCAGTAGCTTCAATTCATTAAACACTTAAAGAGCAAGCCTTCCTCAGATAATCAACTAATGGATATACGCCTATTTTTTAACACAGATTTAAGGGGAACTACAGCATTTATCCCTGGATACTTGTGTGCTCTAAGGTTAGTGATACATTTTATTTCTCGGGTTTCTGTTAGATTCTTCACATCTCCTCCTCTGGGACTTGGTATAATTATGTCCACAGCTTGAAAGTAGAAAGAATGTGTAGGAAAACATTTCACATGGTTGGCCAAACTATTTTGAACTTCTTCATGTAAAATATCTCTAAGGTGCCTTAAAATACGGTCCTTGAAGCATTGGTCCATTTTCTCTGAATAAAATGCTGTACACTGTTTACAGGTCGCTAAGTATACTAGATGCTTGGTGTTACATGTGGCAGATACCTTGAAATTATATTCTTTGCCATTTACTGGATGCCTAAATCCTGGAACAGGATTAATATGTGGGCATGCTTTGCATCTCCCACATTTTCTCATTCCTGTGGGCACAGGGAATCTTTTATGATGACCATCTTTATGGCAAAGTAACTGTTTCAAGTTCTTTTTATTTTTAGAAACAAATCTTGTTTTTTCTCCCACTAATACTTCAAGGTTCTCATCTTCCAGGAGTATTGGCCAGTATGTATTAATAATTTCACAAATTTGCTGATTATCTGAGCTGTAGGTGAGCAAACAATTAATATTCTGCCCTTGCTGATTCTCCTGGGGTTTAGCTTTGTGTTCATCATCAGATGTTGTTAAATAGTAAGGACAACCTTTAGTCTTTCTGAAGGTGTTATGATCTATTGGTTTATTCAGATCTGATTATAGCCTCTCTTTCTAAGATGTCCTTTGAGCAATTCACATTCCTCCTTAAATATATCCTCCTCAGTGCATAACCTAGATAGGCGCATCCTTTGATTTTCCATTATATTCTTGTAGATATGACTTGGGTGCATACTATGGCAATATAAATAATGGTTATGCCAAGTTTCCTTGCAATGTACTCCTATTTGGAGACCTTGCATGACATCATAGCTAATTCTAACATCCAAAAAGTCAATCTCTTTATCTGAATATTTAACTGAAAATTTAAGGAACTCTGTGGTAGAGTGCAAATAGTCTATGAATGCTTGCAGATCTATAACCTGCCCCATCCACACAATAAAAATATCATCCACAAAGTGCCCATAAAATAATAAATTACTTCTCCATGGATTCTTCGAGCATATTATATTTTGCCGTTCCCAATATGCAAGTACCAAGTTCGAGTAGGCGTTGGCACATGGTGTGCCCATTGCCACCCCCATGTTTGTAAGTAGCACTTATCACCATAAAGAAAAATGTTGTTTTGAAGAATATCTAATAAGTGACAAATAATGTCAGCATTAAACTTCAATTCATGTGCTAAAGATCTTACTGCTTCGATCCCATACTCATGAAGTATTACCGTGAAAAGATTGTTAACATCCAATGTTACCAAGAGCACCTTAATTCCCTGTTAGGTGCATAGATGTTTAAAACATTCAGCACAAACCTAAAATATTTATTGAACTGAAGAAGGCCTGAATAGGTTGAAAGTGCTTTTCTTCTTTATTATCTTTTGGTTTTAAATTAAGTTTTATGTTTAAAAAAAGCCCAAGGTTTTAAATTTTCAACGTTAAGGTTTCCACGCTATCTTCTAGCTCTGTGGTGGTCAACTCAGGAATATTTTCTGTTTTTTTCTCACTTGTTTGCACCTGGGAAGACCTTTAGCAGCTAATGAATTTTTTTCTGCCAAAAAGTTCAACCTTGGTCTCATCAGACCATAACACATTTTTAACATGCTTTTGGGAGATTTGCTGTATTGTTTTGCAAATTTTAGCCAGGCTTGGATGTTTTTCTGTTTAAGAAATGTTTACGTCTTGCAGCCCTAACCCATAGTCTAGACATATGGAGAATACAGGAGATTGTTGTCACATGTAGTGATGCTGTAGATTTCTTGGCAGCCTCCCTGACCAGTTTTCATCTTGACTTTTCATCAGTTTTGGAGGGACTTCCAGTTCTTTGCAATGTCACTGTTGTCCCACATTTTCTCCACTTTTTAATGACTGTCTTTACTGTGTTCCATGATATATCAAATGCTGTGGACATTTTTTTTGTACCCTTCTCCTGACTGATACTTTTCAACAATGAGATCCCTTTGATGGTTTGTAAGCTCTCTGCTATCCATAGCTTTTACTGTAGCAGGCAACTGAATAAATGTCAGGAAAATCCTACGAGGACAGCTGAACTTTATTTGGGGTTAAGCAGAGTCTCTTTAATTGATGGCAGGTGTGTATCCAAGAAGACTGAATACTGTAATTAAATCAAAAGGTGCTTCAACAAAGTATTAGTTTAAGGGTATGCACACACAACAAAGTATTAGTTTAAGGGTATGCATGCTTATGCAATCACGTATTGCACGTTTTTTTTTATTTTTTATATTTTTTCCCCTAATAGATTTGTTTTTCAATTGAATTGTACAGGTTATAGATCACATTAAAGGTGAGATAAGTTTTGAAATGATTTATTGTGGTTTCATTTTTTATATCACAAAAACCTGGCATTTTAAAAGGGGTGTGTAAACTTTTTATATCCACTGTATATATATATATATATATATATATATATATATATATATATATATATATAGATTCACTTCAGAAGCCTGAATGATCACAAGCCTGATAAGCCGGAAGACCAAAAGCCTGAAATTTCATAAGCCTGAAAACTCAAAAGCCTGAATCCCATAAGACTGAAAACAGATAGGATACATATACTGACTGAAGACAAGATATGTATATATATATATATATATATATATATATATATATATATATATATATATATATATCAACTCCATGATTGCACTTCACTACACTAAAGTGCAATCTTGGAGTTGATATAGTTAATTAGCAGTGGGTGTGGGGGGTGCGGAGGGGCTTGCCCCCCTGCCCATACTTGGTGAAAACTGCTATTCTTTGTCTTGTATGTATTTTTGTGTGTCATTTTTTATGTTCTGTATATTTTCAGTCTTATGGGATTCAGGCTTTTGAGTTTTCATGCTTATGAAATTTCAGGCTTTTGGTCTTCCGGCTTATGCAATTCAGGCTTGTGAACATTCAGGCTTCTGAAGTGAAACTATATATATATATATATATATATATATATATATATATATATATAGATATAGATATATATATATATATATATATTGTGTCTTTCGGCTTTTCCCAGATAGGGGTCGCCACAATGGAACTCCAGTCTGCTAATGATTGGCAGTAGATTTTTACGTGCTGAGTTGCCAGCCCTGACGCACAGCCTTCAACAAAGGTACGCCCATTCATGCATGGCTCCACACAGAAGACGCTCTAGCTGAGAATCAAACAGGACAACGTCTTACTGTGAGGTGACAATGCTACCACAGCACCACCACTGCCCCATATATATATATATATATATATATATATATATATATATATATATATATATATATATATATATATATTTTAAAAATTACTTTTCCTCCCTGTAGCTAAACAGTAGCTTCCAGCATCTCCGATCCTCATTTACTGAACTTAGTAAACAAACCTTAGTGTCCCCCTGGCTTAACTTGACACATGTCTAGGGCTGGTGAGGAGATTAAGGATACTGGTGTAGCATGATATTGCTGCCAGGGAGTGTGCCTTAACCTTTCACCATGCAACAGCCTAGTAAACTCCACAATTGCTGACTTCAGGAAGTGTATGCATGTTTCCACATATGCAACAACTCCTATAATAGTGGCATATCCCTCTAGGTAGGAAGTTAACATTGGCCGCTGACTCATATCCTCTGCCTGTGACCCATCCAGTACCTGTGTCATTAATCGGACATGGGTTGTCTGAGGTACAGTAACGATGACTGCTAAAATAATTGGCAGTTATTTGATTATGAAAACTGGAAATCTAATCATTACTTTTTGTTTCACAAAAATGACTAAAAAAACTTTTAATGTAGAAACTATGCTACCATTATGTTAATTTTAATTAAAACATGAATTGTGTAGCAGTATAAAGTGTTTTCAATTAAGTGAATACTAGGACACAGTGAAAAGTTGGTAACAAAGTAGAGTGAAAGAGAAAAAAAGTTAATATTCTAGTTACTATGCTAATTTACTTAATTGTGTTGCATTTAAATATTCACTTAGACATATGAACACATCCCAGCTCTCTACCCTTGATTTATATGCAACAGTAAAAAGCATCAATATTTCAATATTTTTCTTTCCATTTTTAACTATATGTTTCCTCTCAGATACAGAAAAGCTAAAGCTATGCTAATGACACGGTTCTCATGAAATTAAAGACTTTGTGTGTCATACATTATAAATTAGTACTAGGCTAACTGCCTTTGTGGGCCATTTTAAGCCTACCCAATTAAACCATGTAAGAATCAAACCATGAGCCTTGTGCCTGTATGGCAAATATCATAACTGTTATGCCAGCCTCCCTCTGGTTGTTAACAAACCTAGGCACCCTCCCTTCTTTCTTCTAGGATAGGCAAGTTAATATTGTCAGTGTATGACAGACCTTGGAAACAGTCCCAACAGTATAAAACCCCTAAGAATTTCCAGAAGTTTAGATAGTAATAAAATAAAGTAAAGAATGTACTTTATAAATACAAAAATAAAAAACATTTCCATTCCCAGCAAGCCCAGTATCAGAATGATCTGGAGTAGTTCTAGGACAGCATGTCTGGTCTACTCACTAGTGATAAGATGTTGTCCTCAGCTCTGTCTCATTCTACCTACTTAATCCTTCAGCTTGTTGAACTGTCCAGGATGTTCACTACTGCTTTTCACTCAGTCCTTCTTTAACTCATTCTTATTCAAAGACTCAGCGCTCTTGTACTTCAGTGGTTAGTAATTTAGCTTCTTTGCAAAACAGAGTACAGGTAGTAATATTGCTCAGCTCTAGTGTAGGCAGTAATAGTGGCCAACACTATTTTATCCTCTTCCATGTTTTATTCACATTTCACAAGTCTCATATCCTGGTTCCTTGTCTTCTACTATCTTCTGTAATAATCTGGTGCAGAACTAAGGTCCAACCAGATTTATCTACTATGATGGTGACTGATTCTATGATCTTTTGCTTAGTTACCCAAATGGGTAAGGTCATGGTGAGTTTTCAGAATAGTTTAACCAGGCTTCAACATTTCTAAATGATACTTTCCTTTTCATAAATATATCAGACAAATGCCATGATGCTTTTCTCTTAACCCTCATGCAGAGTCCACCAGCTCCAAGTTTACAGTACTATATCAAGCTTCACTCCTTACCAACAAATGAAATTTGGTCTGCAAACAAAATCAGTTATCTTGAAAATTAACCAAAAAAAACACAATCATCTTATTGAGCCAATTTATGATTCTCTGTGCTATAACTACAACTAGAGCTTTCCTGTTTCCAAGTCTCCTTCTTAATAAAATGGTAAGGTTTGCAGCAGATCATTCCTTAGGATACACCTCTGTCTCTCATTCTTTATGCCCGCAAAAGTCCTACCGTTAAGTCTCTTTTTGAATGTTATAGTTACTCTTGCAACATTTATTGAGAAGTCATATGCCTTACAAAGTGTCTCCAAAACCAAATTATTTTGATGATGTTTTATTATCAAATGTAGAATCTTTATGGACAAATTTTTCACCCTCTCATCAAATTTCGGTAACTTTCCTCTTTCTGAATGCTTTCCAAAACCATTTTAACCCAAGGTTGACTTGTAAGTGCAGTACAGGTAGGTGGTTCTTCCCTATCCATACCTTCAGATGCTTTACTAATACATATTTATTTATTTGTTTAACATTTGTTTACCAGGAAAGTCTGACTTGGAACAAAGCCAATTTTCAGAGGAGGCGCGGGAAGAATGCTCCAGACGCATGGGAGGAAACAGGAGCACCCAGAGGAAACCCACAAGAACATAGGGAAGACATGCATACTCCACAGAGAAGGCACCCCAGCTGAGAATCGAATCAGAGAACCTTTTGTTGTGAGGTGACAATGCAACTGCTACACTACTGCGCCATCCATATGCTAACCTGACCTCATCCTACCTCATATATTCTATAGTGGTGCAGCAGTTAGTGTTGTTGATCACAGCAAGAGGTTCTCCTGCTTGATTCTCGACTGGAATGCCTTCTGTGTGGAGTCTGCAAGTCCTCCCTGCAGTCACGTGGTTTTCCTCTGGGTGCTCTGGTTTTCTCCCACATTCCAAAGACAAGCAGTAGGTGGACTGGACTGGTACGAACTACCATGCCAGAGCTAGCCACCTGGCTGTGTAAACCTTGGCTCGAGATGATTATCACTGTTGAAGTGACACCCTGACCCCATTTGTAAAATGAGAAAAAAGGGTTAAGGATGGATGGATGGAATTTGCTTTAATCCTGTTGTTTGACATTTTTTCCACAGGCCACCACAGAAAATGGCCAATATTCATTTGGAATGCTCAGTTTATCAAGATCAAATAAATAAATAAATAAATAAATAAATAAATGCAGACATACATGCATACATACATACGTACATATGTGCATATATACATACATGCATATATACGTACATACGTGCATACATGCATTAAATGTAGTATTCCTCTTTCTGTTCTTATCTGCTTCAGAAAGTATATAAAAATACATTATACAAATATCTGGACATCATTTCTCCTTATTCCTCCCTTGCTCACAGAAACAAAGGAAAATGAACGTAAGATGGACAGCTAGCCATACTTATTATTTGCTGAAAAACAAACATAAAAATTAAAACTGATGTTTTATCTGGAAGATTTTGTTTTCTAAAAGCAACTGAAAATGAAAAAGCCATTTTATACCTGAAGAAGCTTTGTAGATGAAACATCATATCTGATCTTTATTTTCTATTTACCATATGTATCCATAACATAGTTTTGTTCCATTTCTAACCCACATGTTGAACAGGTATTGCCTTTTGTTGTTACATTGTTATTGAATGGCCTCTGTTGTTTCCTGTAGGTACAGGTGTTAGTTGATCCTGGCCAGTGAGGCCACAGAAAGAATGTTGATTGCAACATGTGCCAGCATTACTGTGGTACAGCCATATATGAATGAATGTATCAGGTTGTGCTACACCTTTCTGTAAAATATGAGCAACAATAAATAGCATGGGGCCTTTCTCCAATTGCCTTGTAGTGATCTATATTATGTTATGTAGTGCTGGCAATACAGGTCCATCTTTTGTTTCCCAACATTGACAATATGATCACATAATATAAAAATGCAAAATAAAAAATCAATATATTATTGAATTTATGATCTGTAAACTCTTTTGTTTATTATAGTATGCATCTATACATAGTACACATCACTTCAAAGAGAAAAAATAGAGGTAATGCTACCTTTGATCCAGGGTTTCCCTTATGATTTTTTTCTCCTTTTGGACCACGCACACCAGTATGTCCTTTTGGCCCAGTGACACCTTTGTTCCCTCTTCGTCCAGCATTTCCCTATTTTAACATCCAAGGGAGGAGACAGTAGAAGTGTAAATGATGGTTAGAATCATGAAGACAAAATAACCAGGAGTTTATAACTACGTAAAAAATGATTAGCTAAAAGGCTGTTTTCTTTCATTTATAAATTACCAAATAAGAAGTGAACAGCTTGAAGATGAATGTTGTATATTCAAGCCCAGTCATATAGTTTGTTTCACAGATTTTCATTTCTTTTTTCCTTTTATAAAAAGAGCAGCTCAATGCATGTTTTGTTGTATTATTTGACAGACTTTTATTTATGGAATGCTAATGAGTATCTCAGAAGTAATCTGGAACTTCTGTCAGGGTTACCAGTATCTCATTTTACTTTATGGTGTCCCTGCACCTCTGCCGACTTCAGATATTTTGTTTTACTATCCACAGCTTACATTACAGGACCCATTGATTCTACTATATATAACTCACTTAAGGTGCCAAAAAAAAAAAAAAGACTCAGCAGACACTGGCAAATAGTGGTGGGCATTTGCTTAAAATATCATAAATGTTTTTCAAGCACATCAGCATGCGGTTATGTCAAGGGTAAGGTGTGTAAATATATCCATTTATGGAATTAGTATGAATGACTTCCTGCATGGAGCAGGTAGTAAGCCTACCAGATACTGTGTTCCCTGGTTTCCACCAGGAAGCAGCCATATAATGCCACTAGTACTAACCCTTTCAACAAAGGAGGTGAACGCTTTGGCCTCTCATTCCAGCCCCTTGTCAGAAGTCTTTCTGGAGCATGTGCTACTAATGAAACTTGTGCCGCTATAGCATGGATGAACATTTGCCTTCTACTATACTGTTAGGTATTCAAAGCAAGTAGACAAAAGTCAACAAATCCAAACAATAGGATGCAGTTTCATAACTACTTTTAGAACTGCATTTACTACTAGACACAGGTTATTAACAGCTGGAAGCACACTTCCCATGGAGAAATCCTGCCAGTCAAAATGCAAATTAAATAAGACAACACAGCCAAATTATCATAAAACTGAGTACAGTACATTTAAAAGAAAGCAACAAAACAAAGTGTATTTCTGCTATGGGGAAGCCCTCCTGTAACCCTCTGGGAACACTACATGCCTACTCCTCTGCAACTTAATTATTTTAATTCTGAGGTCACACAACTTCAGGTGGAAAAGAGGAATTTCTTTTGCTGAGGTTGTGTGACCTCAGAAATAACCTGTAGCCTATCCTACCCAAGTGCTGATCTGTCATTTCTGTTTTGGTCTTCTGTGGTTCTGAAGTTTTGTTATTGAGATTCTGTGGTTCTGAAGTTTTGTTATTGAGCTACTGCATGGGAACTGCTTAAAACTCGAACTAAAACCATGAAGCAAACAGTCTCACAAAAGCTCATGAAATAGCATTGCTTCTTTCTAAAGTATGCAATTGTTTCATTACATCACAATTATTAATTAATTATTTTTTTTTTATATACAGCTAGTACTGAGGTACAAAAAGGCATGTAAACAACAGGTACTGGATATTGAATGCCACAGCTGCAATACCTGTTTTGTGCCATTCCTGTCTGGGAACTGTCATTATTACTGTCTTACTTTCAAAGAAGATGCAGGAGTGGTACGTATATATATATATATATATATATATATATATATATATATATATATATATATATATGTGTGTGTATATATATATATATATATATATATATATATACACACACACACACACACACACACACACACACATCTATATATATATATATATATATATATATATATATATATATATATATATTGGTTAAGAGATGGTAACACATCAGTCTGTAATGGATTTTCTGTAATGTATCCAAAAAATCTAAGAAAAACATTTTGTGCCAGAGCTACAAGTACTTTGCTTTAGCTATTTAATAAATTACTCATCATATCATTTTAATGTATCTGTGCTAGAACACATATAGAAGATTAAGCCCTGATGGCCAGTCATAACTAATCTGATAATTTGTTTGAGAAATGCATTCAAGATATTCTATTTGACTAGGTGACTTTCTTGAATCTCTTTTATGAACACATTAACAAATAGCAGTGCTCACAGACCCAAATATATATATTTTTTGTAGTGCATGGAGCTTTAGCTGCTCTGGCCAAATTATTGAAGCAAAAAGGGATGCAAAATATTTTACAACTTTGAAAGAATAATAAACACTACTGAAAACAGAAGTACAGTGCCTCAGAGCATACCTCTGATGAATGAACAACTTTAAAAGCTGTTAAGCTCTTCATACTGACAGGCGTGTGTGTGTGTGTGTGTGTGTGTGTGTGTGTGTGTGTGTGTGTGTGTGTGTGTGTGTGTGTGTGTGTGTGTGTGTGCATCAGCATGTGTACTTGTGTGATAGTGTGATGTGGCTTACAGCTTAAGGTTGGCAAAACATTCCCTACATTGCAATATGAGACCATATTATAACAGCCGTGAAAGGTGCATAAGAAAATATATCTTTCTAACACTGGAAAGGATTAGAAGAATTTCATCTTTTTATTAATTTCAGAGCATAATTAGCAGGGATTTATGTAGTATTTATTATATTCATCCATGGTACAAGAATACACTAGGATGTCCAAATGACCAATCTGATTTTGATTATCATACTGAATTGCTTTTAGGAGTCAGCACAGATGCAGTGCAATCAATACTACTTTGACCACATAGGGCAAAGTTATATATTTTTTTCTGTTATAATTGTACTTGATTTAACATTTATTGGAATAAAGCCAATTGTTAACACAGGCCTGGGAAGAAACACTGCACATAGAAGACACCCCAGCCAGGAATCCAACCAGAGAACCTTTGGCAGTGAGGCAACAACACTACCACTGTACCACTGTGCCATCCATGCTATGGCACTTCACCACAGCAAACATAAGAACTACCACCGGATATGTTTTATAGTTTCTGTCAGTAAAATGTTTAAATAAATGCACCTTGAATATAAATAAAACATTTATTTACATCTGGAAGAAGTTTATACTCAGATATTCACATTTTTCATCTAATATCTGTGCAACACTATGAAACAAAGCAAGTCAACTCAAAATACATATTTTTTCCATTAATGTAGTGAGATTGTCCTTTCAGTAGTTTTGTTCAGTGTGACAAGGAAGAAATGTATTTGTTCACTAGAATAGTCTCACTATACCAAGTCTATTATCAGTCAAAGACTAGGGAGGTTAAAAATATGCATATCTATCTATATAAATATATATACATATGTATATATATATATATATATATATATGTATATATATATCTATATATATATATATATATATATATATGTATATATATATATATATATATATATATTTATTTATATTTGTTGATCGGGAGTGTCCAACTGGACGTAGGTCCATTTTCAGCGGACGCCCGGGGAGAAAAGCTCCACAGTTAAAATAAACAGACAGTAGTTACATTGGATTACATAGCAACTAACAATTTACATAGCAATTACTTACAACATATTTACAGATGAAGAACATGGTACATCAGTAGACAACTAGAATCTTTATCTGTGAAGTACATAACAGACATTAACAAATGTTACAGGAAGAAGTTCCTGCTGTATAATACTGGCTTATGAGCATCTGAGCTTGCTGTAATCAAAGTAGTTAGTGGAGTGGAAAGAAAGGTAGTGGTTGGATGGGGTGGGTGATATTAGAGTGGGAGTTGCAAAGGCATAGCCAGCATGTTTTTAGGTGCACTTTTAGTAAAGTTTTGAAGAGGGTGCATGATGGAGGTAATTGTGGGTGGGAGGGAGATCTATAACTTGGCTATGGTGCAAGAGAATAGTGCTTCACCAGCAGAGTCATTGGCTTTAGTGATCTGCAAGTGATTTTTGTTGCTGGATCTTACTGGTCTGGTGGTGCGATAGGGTTGGAGTATATTCTGGAGGGATGGGACATTTAGTGGATGATTTACTAGTTTATGGGCGAGTGAGAGTTGATACCATTGAAGGAGGTGAGGGAGTTCAAGCCAGCCCAGTTCAGCAAGTGAGAGACAGTGGTGACTACGGTAGGATGCCCCTGTGGCGATGGTTTATATATATATATATATATATATATATATATATATATATATATATATATATATATATGGCTGTGGTATATATATATATATATATATATATATATATATATATATATATACATATATATATATACATATATATATATATATATATATATATATATATATACAAGAAATAAATAAGCCCAGATATGGTAGAAGTTTGCTCACCCTATGTCTCCTTGACTTGCAACCCCTTGAAATACTTGTTTGTCCTTCACACAATGAATTGTATTTCCTTAGGTACATAAGCCATCACAGGTTCCACTATGAAATGCCAACTTTCTGAAAGCTGATGCTTCAACAGAATAAAAAAAATAATAATACATGTCTGAAAACTAAGAGGGCACAAAATAGTTTGCCCTCACTGCCCAAGTTTCTTCACTATACATCACTAGAGGTTGCACCAGTGTTTTATACAACTGATTTTTCATCTTCTTTGGCAGCCTTCTATCACACACTGTGCATGACACTCTGCAGAAGGTGTCTGCAACCCCTTTGATTCAAGCTTTGACTTTCTCATTCAGGCCTCCCTTCTTCTTAGCTACCACTTCCAGATATTTCAAGTTCTTAACCTGTTCCACTACCTTCTCTTCTATCTTGACTTTCAGTTTCTTCTGCTTTTCTCCATTTGCTGCCATGACACCTATCTTGTCTGTACTCAGTTTCATTCCATGTGCCTTCAATCCATAGCCGGCCTTAGGCATAAGCCAACTAAGTGGCCGTTGCTTTAGCAGGGGCACTTTTCCAGTAATCTGGATGGTGTAGGCAAACCAAGATGGGGGCACAGGGTGGTGTGGGAGGGCACTGTGGAGACCTTTTGCCTAGGGCACCAGTTGGCCAAAGGCCGGTCCTGCTTCGATTTTGTATTCCACTTCCCTAACATTTGCTGAAGTTCTTGTTCAGAGTCTGTAATGCCACATCATCTGCATACAGCAACTTTGTTGATCTGTCCTCTCTGACATCTTTGCTAATGTAGTCCAACTCCAGTATGAACAGCAGTGGGCTCAGTGCTGAACTGTGATACATACCCACTCCAACTAGGAACCTCTCTGTGTTTCTGAACACTGTTTATATTTGTGTTATTGGGTCTTGTAGAAAGCTTGCACTAATTCTGCAATGACTCTGAGACTTTGAACCATAGTAGTACTGCCCATATCAGCTTTCTTGGAAGCTTATTGTATGCTTTCTTGAGGTCTAGGAATGCCCAGTTGGACTCTTCATGCATCTCCAACTTCTTCAGAACTATCTGCCTTGCTGCAAACATTGATCAGTTGTGCTGCATCGTCATGTCACATCTTAGCTTTTACTACTCTACGTATCTGTTTTGCAGTCATTCTCTCCAGCACTTTAATGCAGTGCGACAGGTATTTGATAGCTCATTACTGCCTACAGCTGTGGATATCCTGTTTGTTCTCGAATACTGGCACTAGAATGCTTATTCTCCAGTCATTTGGAATATACCTTTCTCTCCATACTGCTGTGTGTACCCTCTGAAGCCATCTCTCCTGTAACTCACCCAACATCTTGACCTTAACTGCTGTGACCTCATCTGACCATGCTGCGTTCCTTGACTTCATTTTCCTTATTGCTATTGTTACTACAGTTGGATGCAACTTCAGTATTATTTTGTTTTATTTTATTTTACATTTATTGACTGGGAAAAGTCTGACTGAGCTAGCAATTAGCCCTTTTTCAGCAGAGGCCCAGGGAGAAAAGCTCCAGAAACATTATACATTAAAAAATACAGATACAATACCTTATTGCTTATATTTACAACATTATGCAAGTTTCAAATGCTGTCACATATTAGCTTTTACTACTAGTATGAGTTTTATTCCTGGGGTATTGTCAAAAGTGCAAGGTGATGTCTTAGTTGGTTTGATTATGATTTGTATCTTATTTTGTTTACTTATGTTTTACATTTAGCTGTTGGTCTGATGTCTTAATCCAGGTTTTGACAGCTGAATACATTTTTGCTGGATGATCTTGATTTCAGTGGTATTACAAGACTAAGAAAAAAACTCAGGTTATCCGAATACTATATTATTCTTGCTGGCTCGGAGGGTATACCTATGTTATTTATAAAGATGTAAATGTACATTCAAAAAGTGGAAAATGTTCAGGGTTTAGAATGTCTAAATAACATAACAATAATAATGCAAGTCCCAAAGCACACCACACCAGTCTGTCTATCACAAGATGCACTGATGTTTCTCTAAGCACACACACACACACACACACACACACACACACACACACACACACACACACACACACACACACACACATGCATGTATGCATACACACATGATTTTTAATAAATGCCCACATATACTGATGCTGCCTTTTACAAGCTAGGTGTATCGTATCACAAGACATACACACACACACACACACACACACACACACACACACACACACACACACACACACACACACACACACACACACACACTCTCCATGCTTGCCTGCATGCAAATTGCAAATTGGAGGAATGCTTGTTCACCTACATCATGTCTTTGGGGTGCTGAAGGAAACCAGAGTACATGGATAAACCAACACATATACAGATATACGTATAGGAAGAGTATGCCAACTCCATGCAGAAGAAATAACAGCCAAGAACTCAACCGGAGCTATGCATTGTGAGATGACAAGACTGTTTATAGCACATACAGTTCTTTTTACATGCATCTTGCTCTGGACAGGCCACCAAAGACAGACATTTATTGAATATAGAGCCAAGGCTTGTGATGAAACTTGTTAATTCTAAATACGATGTAACCCTTCTCTCAAGTATAAGGCATAGCAAACTAGATTCATGCTGCTTTCAGCAAATAAAATAGATTGTTTCACACTGCTCTTGTCATTCTAGATCTGTGACTGCTTTTGAATAGTGATCAAACAACAGTAGTGATAAGCCACTTGTATACACAGATGGCCTCTATAGCCATCATTTGCATCCACCTTACTGTGTGCATCTCAGTCTTCCAATTGTAAGAAAATAATGGTCAAAGTAAAACAGTATACAATAGCAGTTAGTCTTTTCCTCCATAGACTACCCCAGCAATTATAGTTAATTTGTCTGTGTACTTCTTAGATGTCCAATTTTTAAATAATAATAATAATCTTCTTCTTCTTTTAACTTTTCCCAATTAGGGGTCACCACAGCAGATCACCTGTCTGCTCATGATTGGTAGTGGAGTTTTACAGTGCTGAGTTGCCAGCCTGGCGCCCAACTTTCCACAGAAGGCACACACACACACACACACACACACACACACACACACACACACACACACACACACACACACACACACACACACACCTAGGGCCAATTTAGAGTGTCCAATCCACCTACAGCATGTCTTTGGGATGTGGGAGGAAACCAGAGCACCCAGAGGAAACCTACGTGACCACAGGGAGGACATGCAGACTCCACACAGAAGGCACTCCAGCTAAGGATTGAACCAGAGAACCTCTCGGTGTGAGGCGGTCACACTAACCGCTGCACCACCATGGCCACAAAATAATAATAATAATAATAATAATAATAATAATAATAATAATAATAATAATAATAATAATAATAATAATAATAATAAATCACTTTTTGGCTCTCACCTTCTTAGCAAAAGAATCAGAAAGGCAAAAATAGTGAGGAAGCAAAGATCTAAAATCAGGGACAGATTTTAAAAATTGCCAGCCTCTGTCATGCATAGAGTAAAAGGTTTGCATAGCATACACATTTTCTCAACAGACATGAAATCAGCAAGTCATATCTCTGTCATTACTAAGAACTGCAATCTTCTATGACTTACCAGAAAACCACACACTTTACAATGAAGAAATCAAAAAAAGGAGACAGACTATGGACATTTTGGAGAAACCAGGGAGAAAAGGTAGATACTCTGTTTGCCCTGCAAGTCCAACCACAGGCTATATCTAGTTGCCTATCAGGATTTGAAAAAAAAGGTTGCTATTTCTCCACAATGACTACATTTGTCTCTTTACTCTTGAATATGTGTAGGCTTTTTAATACTTGCCATTGGATGGACCAGGGTCAAACATAATTACTGACCTTACACCACCATTGAGTGGTCAATTACAACCCATATAAGGGGAGCCACTATCTTGTGCTTTGATCTGAGGCAAGAAGGACACTGATACAGGATGCCATGGAGTGTCAGGTAGGAGCATATTTGATCATTGACCAATTTCTTAGTAACCTTTATAATAAAAGGAAGGTTTGAGATCAGGCAATAATTTTCCAGACTGCTTGAGTCAAAGGATAGTCTGCTGAGGGCAGGAGTAAACAGGACCATTTTAACAAGGTAATAAATTTCTTCACTATAAAGGACTTAGTAGTATGGTAAACAACTGGTATGAGACTATTAAAGCAAGATTTAGCAAGCCAGACAGCCTGGGCTTCACCTTCAGTAGATGGGCACGTACAGATGAAACAAAATCAAGTCCCTAACTGACTTACAGTTAGCAAAGCTAAATTTAGTGTATTAAAAGTAAGTGCTTTCCATATAAGAATACCTGCAATGCATCACACCCTGGGAAAAAGATGCCTTAACTTTACAATTCTGGCAACATAAAAAGTGCATCATTTTGACATTGAGGTAGAAAAAATGTTATGAAAATTAAGTCAGTCTGGAATGCACCATCTAACCATCATTTCTTGGATCCCATCTGGACAATGTAATATGGTATACATCAAACTGGACAAAAATATTGCCTTTCTACATGAGGTTTGTTTATATACTTACACACATGCACACACACATATATCTATCTCTCTCTCTCTCTATGTATATATATATATATATATATATATATATATATATATATAGACAGATACACACGTGTGTGTGTGTGTGTGTGTGTGTGTGTGTATATATATATATATATATATATATATATATATATATATATATATATATATGAGTCTATGTTAAAATTCACTAATTTTATGTCTGGACAATGTGATATGGTATAAATCAAACTGGACAAAAATATTGCCTTTCTACTTGAGATTTGTTTATATACTTACACAGACACACACACACACACACACACACACACACACACACACACACACACACACACACACACACACACATCTATCTATTTATATATATATAATGACCACAAGGGTCTTTTTAAGTCTAGCCATGCAGCCCAAATCTCTGACAAGTTCTGATACCCTTGATAAGTGTAAGCATGGGCCTGGGAGATGAACCATTTACAGGTTACCTGTTTGCATTAGAGACATAGGTGTGAAACCAGGGATGAATTTACTCACTTGAATTGGATTAGAGAGGAACTCTGCTTCACACGGATGGGGAGCCTGTTCCATAGATGAGGTAGTCTCTGGGATAAATATATATCTCTCCAGCAGGTCCTATTTATATCACAGGCAAGGTTTAAATCTTTAAAATGGGTAATTCTGGTACTGTTTGTTTTGTGGATATGGAGGAGGTCCATCAGAGTGGGGTCTGACGATGCCCTGTATACCAGGCGTAGATCTCCCCCCTCAAAAGCCTGAAGGAGACAGAATATAGGGATATTCTTTTAGTGAGGAACCTCTGTGGACATTCCAGTTGTTGGATATGCCTGCTTAGGTACATTCCAAAGGGGGCACTGTACTCAATGATAGGTCTGATGAATGCCGAATACAGTGGAACAATGACTTCCTTGGACTTAGATGCCATACCTTTGTTTATAAGTTGCACAGGATAGAATGATTTTCTTACCACTGTAGACATGTGATGATCAAAGGCTAGATTACTATCTATGTGTGTTCTTAAGTCCCTGACTCCTGGGTCAACTCTAAGGGGTGTGTTGTCAATATGATAGTTTACCAGGGATGGATGACTTCCCAAAGAAGTGTCTATATCACTTTATCAAAAGTTTACTTAATCGAATCAATAAAGGTCGAACTTTATTGATCGATTAAGTAAAACATCGAATAACGTAAAAAAAAAAATTAAAAAAAAAATAACTAAATGGCGTAGGCAGGGGGCAAGCCCCCCTGCATCCCCTACACCCCACCTACTTAAATATACCAACTCCGAGACCGCACTACATTGATGTAAATGGAAATCTCCCCTTACAGAGATTTCCGTTTACTTGCACGATGTTCTTCACTTTCGATATTGTTGTGCTGACAATATCAGACTCGATATTGTCAGCTTACAACAATGTGAAGTAGACCCCCAAAGTATACTATTATGCATTTCTTGGCATTTAGTTTTAGTCCAAGGCTCTGACACCAGTTGTTTGTCTGTGTCAGCTTCTCCTGCAGAATATTTCTGTCATTGTGAGATTCAATGATAGCTCCTAATTTTCAGTCATTTGCAAATTTAGTCAGCCAGCGACTACTGACATTGGCCTTGACTTTTTAGAAGTAAATGCCAAAAAGAAGCGGTCCATGGACTGATCCCTGAGGGAATCCAATTCTGACAGGCCTCTTTGCAGAGGTGGACTCCCCAATTCTAACTTCCTAGATCATGTCTGTGAGCCAGTCGGCTATCCACATGGTAACATATGGGTTTGTACCTAACCTCGAGTTTGTCAACAATGCCCGAGTGGGGTATTGTGTCAAATGCCTTGGCCAGGTCAAGGTAGACAGTGTGAATGATTTTGCCCTCATCCATTGCTTTGGTGACCTTCTCAAAGAAGGCCACCAGGTTGAGTAGGCATGACCTGCCCTTTATGAAACTAAACTGGGTTGGGTCCAGTGTCTGGAGGTTTAGTATATCTCTATTGATCATCTCCATGATAATTCTTTCCATGGCTTTGCATATAAGACTAGTGAGACTTATGGGTCTGTGGTTTCCAGGGTCTGTAGATGACCCACCTTTGTGCAGAGGGATGACTGTTGCCTTTCTCCATTTATGAGGCATGAAGCCTGTTTGGAGGCTACAGTTAAATAGTAATTCCAGAGGCCCTGATAGGTCATGTTTCATGCTATTTACAAGGCATCCTGGGATATTGTCTGGGCCCATTGATGCAGTGTTCTTGGTCTTAGAGACAGCATTAAGGACCTGTTCCCCAGTGATAGTAGGGTGAGTTATAGTTGATATTTCCTGAGGAAGGTTGAGGGGAGAGAGGAGTAAAGTTGGAGCTGAATTTAACAGCCAGGAGGTTTGCTATATCTTCTGGCTCAGCATAGGTGGCTCCATTTACAATGAGCTCTGTACGCAATTGTGTATTGCCTTTGAGGTTGTGGACATAGCTAAAGAATGCTTTGTGGTTGTCCTTGGCCTGGGAGGCTGAACTTGCCTCAATTTTGGCATTGGTAGACTTTTTATTTGTCCTCTGAGGTGTTTGTTTAGTTTGATGAGAGTGCTTTTATCCTGCTGGGTTTTGCACCTCCTAATTTTTGTCACAATTTTCTTCCTCCTGTTATACATCTGCTTGGTTTTGTGATTCCACCAGGGTGGCTTGTTTTGTGAATTAGCTCTGTACTTCTTCCTGGTGGGTACAGCTGCCTCTATGCAGCTATTAACATGGTTGTACAGGGTGTCTGTGAAAACTTTTGCATAGGCAGAAGTGTTCTCAGGGTTTATAGGGCTTTGAAATTTTGCCAGGTTCTCATTTAAAAGCATGAGATTAGCCTTAGAATAGTTCCTGAATATTCCCGGTTGAGCTGGGGGGATACAGGTTTTATTTTTACTTCAAAGAAGATCATTTTGTGGTCTGACATTACCAGGGAAGGCATTACAGCAGCAGCACTCTCCCATATTAGTGAGGACCAGATCCAGTATGGTTCCATCCCTGGTTGATGTATTGACTATCTGTCCCAGGGAGTTTGTGTTTACAAAATCCGTGAATCTCTGTGCATGTACATTTGATGTCTTATAGGATTCTCAGTTAATAGTGGGGTAATTAAAGTCACCCATGAATATGGTATTGGGTGGATGGTTAGTGTTTCTAATAAGTTTAAATACATGGTATGGGTTTCCTGGGGCACAGAGGTGGGCCTATAGCTTGCAAGAAAGTGGTATTGGATTTTACCTATGGTGATTTGAACATGCAGCAAGTGCATTGTCTTGTCTGACCAGGCTTGAAGTATATTTATTTTTGATGTAATTAGAGACACCTCCACCTTTAGTCCCTGTCTGTGTAGTAACTGGTCTAAATGTGTGGAAGGCATTATAACCTTGCACTGCTGGTGTGCTCTCCATGGCTTTAAACCATGTCTCAGTGACTGCACAGACATTAGCATTCTCTAGGGTAAAGAGAGCTTCCAGGGAGTGGAGTTTTTGCTTTAGGCTCCTAGCACTGAGCAGTAATACCTTTAGATTTTATTGGTTTTGATTTGCTATGTCAGAAGTACTTTCAGTTTGGCATTGCCTAAAAAAGGCACCATGGGGGAAGACAACATTGTATCTAAATATATCTAAACCATTTCATTTAAAACTGAAAACACATTATATATTCCATCTCCAAGATCACATAACAGCAGGGAAAATGGCACACTCCATTTTATTTAGGACTTGAAAATCAAATACAGTAAGGGACAGTATACCCTTATTGTTTCAATCCAGGTGCTTGTGGCTGATGGTTTATTTACTGGTTAAAGTGTTTACACATTTTACTGGTAAAAATCTAGTAATTGCAAAATGGTTCTGCTTGACCTATTGCCACCATTCATAAATTTCAAAGGCCAGCTTATTTAAAAGATAAACAGTAAGTTGCCTTCTTGCTTTGTTATGTTTTACTAAGTGGCAGTTGTGTATCTTAAAGCTTAGCTAAGAGGGAGTTGATGATAGAAAATCACTCTTTATCCCCTTATTCTGTAAATACTGCATACGTATGCATTTGTACAAAATAATTCCTGATCAAGTTTCAGTTACATTTACTAAGGATGCACTGAGAGGCACTGAACCCAGCCTGAGTAGTCTAATATCCTTGGGAGCCAGTGAATGTAACTCTGATTTGCAGCTGGGCATTGTGGAGCTTATCTGGGTGCTGCAGAATTTGGCTAGTACCCAGGTCAACAGTTCCCATTTACTGTAGACTTGATTGTCCTTTCTGTTGCAGTGAGTACCAGTGCATAAAGTATTCCATTGGACATTCAAGTATTCCTTGGCCACTCAGTAAACTTTACAGTAAGGGCTTTGTAACGTAGTAATGGTCTGTACTACAGCTCTGTCAACTCACCAAAGGCTACAGATCTCATCCACTCCATCCTTTTAACTAGGGGAAGAATTATTCAAGTAGCTTCTTCTCAAGCAAGGCATACTCTTCAGCTCATTTTTTGTTTTGCTGCAAAGCTTAACTGTAGATATTGGTCTGTGGTTATCAGACTACTTTGGCTTTTTATATTCTCTGATCTATATAATAGTATACAGAAAGAACACTCTTTGGATTGTGTCTGCATTACTCATTTGTTTCCTATTTCTGTTCTGTTTGTTGCACTGATATAGTTGTAAAATACTTTGTTTATAACTGAAATGAATACATTTCATACTGTTTCAGTTACTTGATAAACACATACACAAAAATGAATAAAAATTGTGCTATATTGTTACAGAGCAAGGAGACTAGATAAGAGTTAACTGTCATTACTGAACATTGAGACAAGTCAGAAAGCATTTAGACTAAATGCATAGGCAGTATGTTACTCTTTGCACTCTCTAGTTTTTCTAACAGAAGTTATAAACTCTAGCTAATTACATAACAAATAAGAACCCCCTGCAATTTACTGGTAAATGTCAATATTGCTCATTTCAGTTACCTCTTTCTGAGCAGGTCACTTACATGGCAAAAAACAAGTATGTCATAAATATGAATTTCCAGTATCTATTGCACCTCATCTCTCAGTATTGTTTTAATGACTGAAAACATTCTACAGGATCAACATTCTCAAACATTTGGACTGAGCAGATAATTCATTTGTGATTCCTTTCTGATATTACTAGTACTTACTTTTCTGCCTTGGAGCCCTAGCTCTCCCTGGATTCCCTTCTGTCCTTTCACCCCCTAGGAAAGAAAAAAAAAATGATTAAGTAATCTTGGTAAATGGAGAATAGTATAACCTCTTTCAGCAGTAGAAAGTTACATTTTATAATGAATATTCACAGACAGGCGAGCACACACACACACACACACACACACACACACACACACACACACACACACACACACACACACACACACACACACACACACACACACACACACACATTTGATTTCATTTATTTACTCATTAACATTTGAACATAGCACCTTTTATAACATCTATATAAATTAAGCACAAAAGAATGCAAGGCGTACATAATCATAGAGCAAACAAATTACTTTTGTGCATACAAGTGCTATCTACGTACTTGGAGTAAACAAATTAGCATGCGATATATATTGCGTAATAGTCAAATATCTCAGCACTCTGAAAGTGCAGGGAATAAAGACTGTAGCTTAGCCTTTACAATGCTTGGTCCATGAGCTAAGATGAGCTCAGATCACAGGATTTGGTTTATAATGCCGAAGGGCTGAAACTAATAAAATGAGCTTGAAGTGTGGCAATCAGTATAAACAGGTCAGTATATCATTTTTCTCTACTGTGGGGATTATGGGGTAGATTAAAAAGTTATCTGAGTATGTGAGCATGTGCAGGAGAGGGTAACACTGTTGACAATCTAGTGAAGTAATTAGACAAGATATAAGCTTTAGAATGAGCATCTAAGAATGCAGTGAATATGAGTTTGTGTGAGAAAGGGCATGAATTTGTAAAGATTCTTACTAGATTCAAAGAACAGTAGAAATTTAGAATTTTCAGAAAGCCTAATTGGTAATTAAGTCATAATCTGCAATATTTAGTATATGTGCTGTAGCTTATAGGAAAAAGCAAAGGACGTTTTGAAATGCTAATATACACAAAAAGTGCTTGGTATGCAGTAGTCTGTAGTTGTGTAGTAAATAACATCTATATATCTACCTGTTAAAATTTGCTGTGGTATTTATCTGGCAGAAAGAAATATTTTTTTTTGTTTATTTTCTCCTTCATTGTGTAGCCTCCATCTGATCATCTTATGCTTTTCTTAAACCACTCCAAAAATACTATCCTTAGTACTGCCCCCATGGGGCTGCAATTACCTCAGATGCAGGTGGATTTGAAATACAGAATAGAACTTATTGCAGCAGAATATATGGTGTTATATAAGTGGATGATTTTGTTGTAATGTCCTAACTAGGTACAGCTGCTAATGTCAATCGCAGCACCTCATGTAATGTCATTTAGCTCCAGTCATAACCTCCAATGCTGAATTTGAATACTAGTCTGCTTTGTGGCAATCACATGCTCACATCACTGGGACTGTGTCAGATCACAGGATGAAACAAGATTTCTGCTTCCCTGAATGGGTAAGCTGACAACTGCCACTCCTTCCTTCCCGGATACTCCAGCATTCAAGCTGCTACCTGATCTTAGGTTGTTTTCACACCACAAAGCAGGGTTAGAACAAAGTATTCTGTTTAATTAATGAGGAAGATCTAAGAAGGGCTGCTGTCTCTCACACAGTCTGAAGTTGCACTGTATATACACTGTAAAAACGTATTATCTGATGGTATAGAGCACAGAATAAGTTAATGGAAATGCATTTTGAACATGGAGGTGGCAAAATGAGCAAAAGAAGAAGGGAAATGCAATATTAACACAAAATCTTTCTGCTCCATATGAAGGCAAGTAGCTGCTACTTTTTTATTCTTATTCCTGACACAGACAGTATATTTTTGCCTTCTACTATCACTTACTGAGTTTCACTTGACCAAAAACTTACATGTAAGCTTATTTTTTACAGTGGAACGTCTATGCACTTCACATGTGGGGGAGGGGTCAGCCCCTACCCCCTTAACTTATGTATACCAGCTCCCTGAGACATAAATGAGATCATGCCCACAGGACAGTAATCACTCATTGACATGACCACCAGTACTATAGCAATACAACATTGCGCATAATTGTGACATTGAGAACAGAGCTAGAGCTTAATCTTGGATTAGTCCTACTGGGCTCTTTGGTCAGAAAGGATTGTAGAAGAAGAATTTTCTGTTAAGCTCTGATTTATTGGAGCAATGTTGTGACTTACTGAGGCCTACTCAATGATGAAAGTGAGGTCCCTAGCAGTATAAAGTATTTCTGTAGAAAGTATGGAAGGTGTTCCTGAAAGAATCTTCAAGTAAATTCACTGAAGTTGGTTCAGGGTTGAGGAATGTAGGCTGCACCCATAAATATATGTTTTAATATATCTATTCACTGTACATAGGACAGCAGTCCACTTAAAGACCTTATCGCTGGTTAGGTCATTATTTCTTGATGAGCTTTGCCTCAGTAAACTGTTCGTTTTTGAGAAGTAATACGACCGCGCCACTGGACCTAAGGTAAGGGCTATTAATACACATAGAATAAAAATGATGTAAAATAAAGGTAGCAAGCATGTGCTTGTCCTACAATCAAGACTACATTATGGCAAAGATATAAAGGTAGTCCTGCAATATCCAGGACTTCAGGGATGGCATTTTGTTGTTGCTACTCTTGATGTTCAGGAAAGCCACCGATAGTACTGTGTAGTCATAAACTGTCTGGAAGAGAGATATTAGAGAGGGAATTCAAATGGAAGCCCCTCTTCCCACCTTACTCAAGTGAGCCAACCCTAACCCTACCTCAACCCCAGCCCCAACCCAACTCTACGCATTACATTACTAAAAACCTTTTCCCTAACAGTGTCCCTATTCAGACAGCACTTGATCTGGATTTAGTAGCTGGGAGAGAAGTTGTCAGTATTTTGTGATTTGCTCATTTTGTATGTCACTTATTTGTGTTGCTGCTCAGTTTTTGTCATTCATTTGTTTTGTTGAACAATGATCTCTCTCTCTCTGTATGTATGTATGTATATATATATATATATATATATATATATATATATATGTATATAATTCACGGTGGTGGTGCTGCGGTAGCGTTGTCGCCTCACAGTAAGACGCTGTCCGGTTCGACTCTCAGCTAGAGCGTCTTCTGCGTGGAGACATGCGTGAATGGGCGTACCTTCGTTGAAGGTTGTGCGTCAGGGCTGGTAACTCGGCACGTAAAATCAACTACCAATCATTAGAGGACCGGAGTTCATTTGTATGTACCTTCTAACCGAAGACACAAACAAATGTATATATATATATATATATATATATATATATATATATATATATATATATATATATAGGTGTGTGTGTGTGTGTGTATGTCTGTGTGTACATATATATATATGCATATATAATATATATATATATATATATATATATATATATATATATATATATATATATATATATATATGTGTGTGTGTGTGTGTGTGTGTGTGAGTGCATATATATGCATATATATATATATATATATATATATATATATATATATATATATATATATATATGTGTGTGTGTGTGTGTGTGTGTGTATAGGTCTACTTCATAACATTGAAATTTCATAACATTGAATTTCATAACACTGAGACTATAACATCGAAAATTCAAAACACTGAAAACCCAAAACATTGACAATTTAGAACATTGAAAGTGTGCTTCATAACATTGAAAACTACATTGCACAAGTAAGTAATATCAACTCTACCCAAAGCAACACCTAACTAACAAATGCACTTTTTACTAAGTTTCTGCAGGGGGGGCAAGCCCCCTTGCACCCCTCCACCCTCCTAAATTAAATATACCAACTTGAAGATCACACTACAGTGGAAAAAAGTTAATTTTCTAACTTCAGTTATACACTGAGGTTAGAAAATTAACTGTTTTCCACTATAGTGCGATCTTGGAGTTGGTATATTTAATTTATGGGTGGTGTGGGGAGCAGAGCCCCCTACATGGGAGGTGCAGGGGGGCAGAAACGTAGTAGGAAGTGTGTTTGTTAGTTAGGTGTTGTTATAGGTGGAGAGGATGTTATTTACATATGCACTGTAGTTTTCAATGTTATGAAGCACACTTTCAATCTTCTGAGTTTTCAATGTTTTGGGTTTTCAATGTTTTGGGGTTTAGATGTTGTGGTCTTAGTGTTATGAAATTCAACGTTATGAAATTTCAGTGTTATGAAGTAGACCCATATATATATATATATATATATATATATATATATATATATATATATATATATATATATATATGGGATCCATACTATTGAGTGAACGGCCTTTTCACCAAAAGTAAAACGGCCAAGCACACTTTTGCAAAAGTGCCTAAAAAGTAAGGGTGAAAATTTGGGGAGATGGCTGGTGTTGAGATCATAGCACAGTGAGGATAAGGGAATATTCCCTTTTCCCCACTGTAGTGCGATCTCAAAGTGAGAATATAAAAGTAGGGGATTATGGGGGGCACAGCCCCCCACATGGGGGGTGCAGGGGGGCTTGCCCCCTATGTAAACGTGAGTTCTGCTTTTTTTATTTTATTTTTTAGATTTTTTAACACACTTTAGCGAAAGTGCTCTTTCGGTGAAAAGCACTTTCGCTAAAGTGTGTTCGGCCGATGTGGTTTTGGTTGTTTGAGCCTTCGCTCAATAGTACAAGATCCGTATATATATATATATATATATATATATATATATATATATATATATATATATATATATATATATATATATATATATATATATAAACTCACTCAAATATCACTGTACATTGGAGTAATGTGAATATTCTGACTGTAACCTCAAAATTACCATATACTCTTGATATTTTATCATTTCATTTCCTATCCATTAGGATCACAATTACAGTCCTCTGAATTTTGAAATGTACTCAAGTGCAGAAGTTTAACCTATTATCCCCAAAAGCTTCGTATGCTGTATTCACTGGCAAATCCTTATGTGCGATCCACATTAGCCCAAAGGAAGGATGATAAGGCCTGCTCATATGAATAAGATACAGGGACATACCATCACACACTTCAATTACTCTTCAAAATTAAGAAGAAACTGCATCAAACATTAAAAAATGGATGCAATCAAAGCAGGTACTAAATGAAATGTAGCTTTTATTAAAAAGACGACTGGTATATCTGATTGTTAAAGCCTGCTTAGGTTTAAATTGAAGCTATTTTTTCCTAGCTCCTAAGGCTCATTTACTTTAGCCAAACATAAACTAAAGTGAATGGAGACAGATCAAAAGGGACAACTCTTATAAAGTGATAAACAGAGTGGATGTGTTAGGTGGTTAAGGCTGTAGGGAGATAATTTGTGGGTGGGAAAACACTAAAACTGTAAAATAGAAATGGGAGCAAAACTAATATGATAAATAAAACTACTGAAGGCACAATTTAAGTCTCCAGAGCAATGAGAGTTCTGCATATGAATTACCCCTGTCGCCCATAGAGTGACACCCATGTTCAGAGTGTGAATAACATTAGGCTTGAAATGCTATGACTTCTATAAGGGAAACTCATTTAAAACTCAGTGGATTCTCATGGAAGCTCGAAGAATCAGCTCTCCTTTGTGGCATCCTGGAAGGTCTCAAATTCCCATGACAGATGCCAACAAATAGCTGTACGAAGGGCAAGCTCCCTTAACAATCTTCACATCTGAACTAATCTATATTGCTAATGAAGTATATGCAACAATAAGTCTGGAAAATAAGTGCACGGTAGCAAATGAATATAGCTGTATACTTTATAGAAAATGCATCATCGTCATCATCATCAACAGCCCCATTTTACCATGTTCTACATGGGATTGGGGTAATGTGTCCACTTTCACCACCTTTCTTGAGTTAATGCCACTCTTTTACCTTCTTTGATGTCATGCCTGGCTGTCACTATCAAATAATCCTTCCTTCTCTTTTCTGAATGGCCTCATTTCCTCTTGTTTTCTTCACATCTGTCCCAACTCTTCCTCATCAAATTATCTTCTGCCTTCCTGCATGTGTGCCCAAGCCACCATAATCTGTTCTTTTGTCCTTCCCTGTAGTTTAAGCTACTTTGGATTTTGCTCTGATGTCATCATTCCTTCGTCTGTCCCACAGTATGCATCCTACCACTCATCTCAGGCACTTCATCTCCATCTCCTCAGTTTTCCTCAGCTGCTCTGTCTTCATTGCCCAGGTTTTTGTACCTTATAGAAGTACCAGATACATCACTATTTTGTACACCTTACTTTTCAACTTCTTTGTCATTTTTCTGTCACATACTGCTTCTGATGTTCTGTGCTATTTGGCTGCAGCTCCCCTGACTGTAGCTCTGACCCTCTCATCTAGACTTACCTTCTCCTCAACCATCCCTCCCAATGTTTGAAGCTGTTGACCTGATCTACTACTTTCCCTTCTATCTCAATTTTCAGAGTTTTCTGATTTCACCCACATGCTGCCACAACAAGTGTCTTATCTCTACTCAGTTTCATCCCATGTGCTTAAAGTTGTGCATTCCATTCTCTTACTATTTGCAGAAGTTCTTATTCAAAGTCTGCTTTCCCTGACAACCTGTTTGATAATGCAGCCCATCACCAGTAGAATAGCAGTGGGCTCAAAGGTGAACCCTAATGAGCCTTCACTCCACCTAAAAACCCCACTGTGTGTTCAAACACAGTTCATACTTGTGCCATTGTCCATAGCCTGCGCTAGTTCTACCAACATTTCTGGTACTTTAAACCTTCATACAACTGCTCAGATCAGCTTTCTTAAGACCTTATTATATGCTTTCTTCAAGTCTAGGAATGTTGGACTCTTTCCTGACCTCTAGGTTCTTCTCCCCTACCTGGCTTACTGCACACATTGAGCTGTATTCTGATTTTAATCCAAACAGCTTTTCTCCCCTCTTACATTCTCTGTGCATTTGTTTATCAGTCACTCTTTCCAGCATTTCATGCACTGTGACAGAAGTCTGATACATCTGTGGTGCCCACAGTTCTGACTGCCTCCTTTGTTCTTATACTCTGGCTCTAGAATACTTATTATACAGTCATCTGGGATATGTCTCTCCATACTGCTATGAGTATACTCTGGAGCCAATTATCCCTTAACTCTTTAAATATCTTGATCATATCTGCTGTGACTTCATCTAAGCCATTTGCTTTTTCTGACTTCATTTTCCTTAGTGCAGTTCTGGCTTCTTCTTGGGTAGGCTTTTCTTCCTTTTTCATTGTAGGCTGTGTAATGGGCAGTACAGCTTTTATGAGATTTTCTTCATTTAGAAACTGCTGGAAGTAATCTTTCTATCTGCCTTTTATTTCATGTGGACTGTTGAGCAGGTTTTTGTTGGCATCCTTTTGAATGATGACCTGTGACAAACCGAAATGTTGCCAGCCCAGCTAGCTGGAATTTTGTAAATAATCACATGTCATTTGTGAATATTAATATAATCCACAGGCTTGTCTTACAAATGTAAGAGAACTACATGTTATGTGGATATTAAATTACTGGTACAGAAGTGTGTGTTGAACTGCATGTTATGTACTGAGCTTCAAGAATGTAACCACAGCATACCCTGCCGGAAAAGAGTAGAAATGTGTATAAACTATATACCTGTGCAAATGTGTGTTTAATGGTAGAAGTTGGAACATACAGAGTTAACTTGCAAAACTTCAAGAAAATAAGTTGAAATTTGGGGGGGTGGCTAGCATGAGCTCTGAGTAGCAGCCTTTTACTTCAGCTCTGTCTTTTCAAATTATTTTTGACAGGAATTTTAAAAAAAAACTATCCTAGTAGTGGAAATTTTTATACCATTGTTTTCTTTATAAAATATACTTGGATAGTATTAAAAATTGTTTTTTGATACTTTTAATTTTCTTGTCAAATCAGCAGTAAGAAGTTTTTTTTCAACAAACAACATGAGCTTCACCAAAACTTCACATACTGAGATAACTTTTAAAAAGGAACTGCAATCTTTATTAATCAACATCCAAAAATTAACTTCCAAAATAGACAGATTGGATATGAAACTGGATACTTTTAAAGAAAAATCTTCAAAGCAGATGGACATTCTTCATGAGGATATGCAGCAACAAAAACAACTGATTTTTGGGATTGAAACAGCCTTAAATGACATGGAAATTCAGATACAAGAAGGTGAGCACAACATAGAATTTCTTTTAAAGCAAAATACATTACTTCAAACAAAAATAGATGCCCTTGAAAATAGGTCCCAGAAGAATATTTGGCTTACTTGAAAATATAGAAAATAATAATATGGAGAGATTTCTGTCATCCTGGATACCTGAAGTTTTAGATATCCCTGAGGCTCTTTCCTATGGAATTGAGAGAGCTCACAGGTCTCTAGTTTCATCAAAAAATAGTAAAACTAACTTAACAAGATCTGTAATTGTTAAATTTTATCTTCTCCTGACAAAGAAATTGTCCTTAAAACTGCTTGATCTAAAGCTCCAATCAAAATAAAAAACAATTTGATACATTTTGACAATGACTATTCTCCTTTGGTATTATCTAAAAGAAAAGCCTTTTTACCTTTGATTAACGAATTAAAGAAAAAACAAATAAAAACACAATTACTATTTCCTGCTAGACTAAAAATCTTTCATCAAAACACTACAAATATATTTGAAGATGTAGATTCTGCCCTCTCATACATTAAAACAAAGAAAATACTAGCAAAAGTTGAAGATATGGAGTGGATAAAAACAAGAACAAAAAGACTTGCTGAAAATGGAACATGGATTAGTACAGAACAAAAGAAAAAACATAAGAAAAAACATAAGAAGTGACTCTATCTACACTGCATTTAAGACCAAAAGTGCCTGAATTACTTGCCTAAAACCCAGAAGTTGGGGAGAAGGAAATTGAGACAACTGGTAAGTTATTATTTAAATATTTTCCTTTGTTGTTATTTTGAACATGTTACAATTTATAATCTTAATCTTCTTATTTAAAATGAATATCAAATAGTTCTATTGCATTGCTTATATAATTAAAAGGGTGTTTAGTGTTTCATGATGATGCTAAAGTAATTTATTAGTTTCATCTTTTGGTTATTATAGTAAGCTATAGTGTTATAGAGCTTGTTGTTACTACTAGATAGAAACAAAACTAATTGGTATATTTAAACAGTAGTGTGTAGTTAGCATTTATATATATTGATGTCTCTTTGGCATCTCTTTGTCAATGAGATTTGCAGCAACATACAATAGCTACATAATACAGAGGTGATTGTTATATATTTTATTACATATGTACTGCAGAGACAGTTGTCATTTGTGACATTAGTGGTCATGGATCTCTGGTTTTATTTTATGTGGTTCTTCGCGTGTTCTAAAGTCGCTGAGATGATGGTTACTTCTGGCTCTTGGTTGGGGTACTTTGTGTGGGTAGTAGTGTTCGTGTTTTGTGCATGGTTTTGGCTACCCTCTCTTGGTTCGCAATTAAATTGTGTTTTGTAGTTTTGTAACTACGCAATGACTGAAATATGTAGATTTTTGATGTAGGATGTTACGGATGTAGGATGTTATGGTGGTTTGGTTCCGTTTTTCATTTGCCCTTTTTTTTTTAGATTCCAGGTTTATAAATGCTGGGCAAGTCTTGAGGTGCTCAAAAGCTTCAAACTTGAAGTACATACTTACATTTTCCCACTGAGACACTCTCGAGTGTAATTCTGAGTTAACAGGGCTCGCGATCAGACCAGAGAAGTCTCCCCAAGTATAATTATTCCCTCTTGATCTCGACGCTCAACTCCTGACATATTTGACTAAACTTTGAAATGGCGTGATTACCTCAGTCGCATGGAATCTTCAAACGCACATAAGAAAACGGAATTACTTTCACTGCTTTTGTTAAAGTGATGTCTAATGCCTTTAAACTACATTTTATCATACCCATATCTGAAAATGTTACGATTAAAGAAAGAACTTGAGGGGGAATGAATGGAAAAGTGTAAGTAATGAACAGCAACATACACCAAGATACTTGACCCTGATTTCTAGTATCATTATTCTATTTTTATTAATTTTACTAACTTTTATATTGTAATTTTGTAAAGATTGATTTTCACCTACAAATAATATATACATATGTTATTAGTATTATGCAAATATGAATATATAAGTTATCTTAGTTTTATTGTAATGATTATTTCAAAAGAGTTTTCATATTATGTAGTGCTTTGAAACTGTTAGAGAACAATTAATGAATAGTTATATGCATTGTGATAAGTTAAGCAGTCAATGCACTAAGGTTAAGAATACTACAGTAGAATATATAGATGTTATATCTTTATACACTGGTTCACCAAAGTTAATATATACACATTAACAATATGCTTGGGATCACATGGATGTTAGATTACTTTTTCATGGATTGAAGTTTTAGTAGAACTATAGCTTTAGTTATTTGATTATTATGCTAGAACAAATTTTAAACTGTTGTTTGACATTTACTGTTTATGCCATACTAAGGTGAATATAAGAAACTGTATATAAAATGTAAATGCACTTAAGCTAGATGATTAGGGAAATATTATTTCTCCTTTTTTCTTCTTTCCCTTTTTTCTCTTCTCATTATAAAACATGATTTATTCATTACATTTTTTTTTCATTTAGATTAAAATTGTCTAGTTCAATACTTGTATTAATAATTCTGCTTTTTCTACAGCAAGGTTCCAAATGAATAACTGTAGTTATATCTTACTATTACTTATGCAGATCCAATGAACTGTACTTAATGTACAGACATTTTATTAATGTTTTAATTTGTTATTACAGTTCTTGTGTTCTAATATTTTACTAGTGTAGTGTTTTCATATGAAGCCATATTAATTTTACCTAAATATATATATCTTATTAGACAGTTGCTGAATGGAGGTTGCTACTGGTTAGAAGGTTAATTTGAGTGACAGTATTCCAGAATAGCTTGGTCCACTCATATGAAAAATTGGAATAATGGAGGTAGAGCTATCCCGAATTTAGAAATTTATGGAATCTCATCAATGGTTAAAACTATTTCTCTTCTTATCGATCCACAATACTCAGCCAAATGGAAAAAAAAAATCTATAACTTTTAGTTTGTATAGCAATAAATAACAACAGATCCCAGAAAATGACCTGTTAAGTTATATGTTCATATGGGTTTTAAAAGAATACATTACATTTAATAATACTCAGAATTTTAAATCAAATTATATAACTCTTTTATTGAAATCTTTCAAAAATGTAATGTTTAAATTTAATAATTTTAAAGATTGGTTATTTCTGTTATTTCAAATAGCCTACACACACACTGTTATATTCTCTTCTGATTATACAAAAATGTGTTCATTTAAAGAAAAAAAAATATATTTTGGTTTCACATGATGTCAAATAATGACTTAAAATCTATTAACATACTTAAAAATGAATATGAAAATGTCTCACTTTCTTGGTTGGACTTACATGAAGCAAGGAAATATATTTTAAATAAGTTTGATAATATGTCTTTTATACCCAAGAATTCAATGCCTAAGATTATTCAATATATGATTTAATCTATACAACATAAATCTCCTACCAAAAACATATTATCTCACATATATAAAATAATTAAACTTGACTTGGAAGCTGTTTCAGATACCAATTGGAACTACATTATTTTAGTTAATAATCATTCTCCTACAGAAAATGATAAAATAAACATATTACAATCAGCTAGTCTTACCACCTCATCATTGAAATGGAAACTTTTTACTTGGAGATATTTACACAGATCTTTTATTACCCCATTCTCTATTAGTAAATGTAACAAAAGTAATGTCAACTGTTGGAGGTGTAATAAAGAAGTAAATGCAGAATGGGCTCACATGGTATATGATTGTGTAATTTTAAATGAATTTTGAAAAAATGTTAATTCCTTTTTACAAGCTATTTTCACAGATAATTTTACTCTCACCAAGTCACTTGTTATTTTCAATACTCCAGCACCTAACTGTATAAGCAAAGTTAATCAATCTTTAGTCTGGACTATATTATCAGTTGCCAGAAAAATAATTACAAGAAACTGGAATTCCAATACTACTCCCTCAATGTAAGAATTCAAAACTTTACTTCTGGAAGTCTGTAATTTGGAATATTTAACTATTGAATCAAGATCTCATCGGAATACTGTTAAATGCAATATATGGAAAAAAGTGTACAATTTATTACAAAAGTAATAATTTAATCAATTTATAATTGTTGAGAATGTCTTTGTATATAGTTTATTTATGTTTGTTGTATCATTATTTGACTATCTTTTTGAAAATTGTTCATTTCTAATGTACATATTTATTTTTCAATTTTAATTCTAATAAAACCGTTTTTAAAAAAAGAAAATAAGTTGAAATTGTTTACGACTGTGCTATAAAAGTTAGTTAATGCAAAGAGACAGCATTTCTAAAGCTAGGAGGTTTTTCTATTGCCCTGAAACTGAAATATTTACTATGTTCAAAATGTAAACGTGTTTAACTGTTTTACAACTTCCAGTTCTAGCCAAACTTCTGAGAGATATGTACATCTTACACAGAGGTGCTAAATTCTAAATTTCTGTTACCCTGGGAACTGAAGGCAGGTGACAAAGAATGATGTCATCCCAGCTAACCCAGCAGTAATGTGTATTATTAATTTAAGAACTAAATGTACATTTATATATTGTCTTGGATCTAGAAACATCCATTCAGCACTTCTCATCTGCATTTGCCTTGCTAATAATAAGTAACCAGGGTACAGTAATCTCTCTTAGATATAGATAGGAGTATACTAAAGATTAGTTTAGATGTTTTCTGTATTTATTTGAGACTGCCCTGCAATGTTGTTTTAAAATATTTCCTATGATTCTGAACTCTGTAGTCACTGTGTTGAGTTATTGAGTACTGACTTGTTCTTTTCTTATTTATTATTAAATATATTTAAACATTTTAATTGTGGCTGGTTTGTTTAGAGATATTTAAGCTCTTAGAGTACTTGCATATGTATCTGGTGACACTGCATAGGCCACTCCAATAGCCTTGCTGTTGGTCACATTTACCATTTGGATAATAGTAATATTACACAGTAAGATTGGGCATCCTTTGGTAAGGGCCTTAAAAGTAGATGATAAGAGCTGGCTGGTGGCAGTGATTACCTTGTAGTCTGGGCAGAAGGGGCATAGCTGGCAAACCTGTGCCAGCCTTCTCCAGGAGTGTCTATGGGTTTGTATATAAGTCAAATCTCAAAGTGTGTGTGTGTGTGTGTGTGTGTGTGTGTGTCAGCTACTTGGGCAGGGACATGAAGCATTAGTTGGACAGAGGTCTTAGCTTGGCCACTCGGCTGAGATCTTAACCATATAGCTGTGCCAGTGGGGGTCTTATTGAGGATCTGGAGAAAGAGGCAGAAACCAGCCCCAGACTGACTGTGATCTCTGTGTTTTCTTAAGTGGAAATTGTACTTTACTGTGTGTGTGTGTAGTTGCCATCCTCCCAGTGTGTACATCCCTCACTGATGCTAGTGGTGAGGATTGAAGCTCCTTGATTACTAGGCCAGTGCCAGGGCATAACATGACCATCCTCTTTATCATTCTATTTTTGCCTAGCAACCTGGTAGGAATTCTTTGTATGATCTGTTGAATCACTTTCCAGATGCTGGTACAGTGCCTCTGATACCTTTTTCTTTGCTATTGCGACTGGTCTCTTAGCCTGTTTGTTAGACAACCAGTTCTTAGCCTGGTCTGTCTTTTTGATCACCCACTTTTTCCACCATTCCTTCCTTCTTTCTTCTGGCAACTTCCCGGACTTCTGCATGCCACCACCAGCTTTCCTTATGTACTTTATTTCCATACCAGGATCAGACACATATCGGTTCCATAGTCTTTACAAATACTGTTTTGAGGCACTGCCATTCTTCTTTGACTCCACATATTTCCTCTTCTTACTGAGGTGCTAGAGCCCTGAGCATTTCATGAAACTCTTGTGCTTTAACTCCAGGCAGCTTTCAAGTTTTCCGTCTAGTTTCTGTTGAGCTTAGAGCCTTCTCTGACCTGCTTGCTACTGACTGTGGCCAATAGTGGTTTATGCCGTGGCAGATTGTTTCACTGGGGATGACTTTGCAATCTCTGATTTTACCACAATACCCTTTCCTTACTAGGAGGCAGTTTACCTAAGTTCCATATTGACCACTCTTGTATGTGATTTTGTGACTGTCTCTCTTCTAATGGCCTCCATCATTAATTTGCAGAAAGAAGTCTAGAATGGTCTCTCCTTCTTTATTCCTATTGCCCCACCCACTTGATTCTTGGCAGTCCTTATATCCTCTTTCATATGTCCCAATATGAGCATTTAGGTCCCCATTGTCAACACTAACTCATGGTGTCCTGCCTTATCCACCAGGTCCTGCAACACTGATTGAGTGCACTCCTTTTATTGCTATCATATTCCTAATGAGGGGCACAGACAGAGATTATGAATGCTGGCCTATCTTTATTTTATGTCTGGTAATTGACAACAGCCAAATGTTGCTGCAAACCATAGGTTCAAAGGTTTGATTATGACATTTTTAAGGTAATGTCATTCAAGATTCTTAACTGATGTAACACCATGTCAATATTTTCTACTTCCCATATACACATCAAGTTTATTTTTTAAAAGTTCATGACTGACTTTATGGATTGTAAGTCAAAGCTTATTCCAAAATACTAAAATGTATTATGTAATGTGTCTACCATGTTTTTTTCCAATATTGATATTGATTTTTAATATTGGGTTCCCTGATCTGATGTTAGTTCCCACAGCTGTTCATTCAAGACAAAGATGTTCAGATAGAAATGGATCAGACATTGCATGATAGATCTGGCACAGGTCACTTGTTAGTAACCTTTAAGAAAACAAATATAATGAGAGTTCCTAAAAACTTTCTGTGGATACACATGGGGAAAAGATTAAGATGATGCCACTGATCCTAGATCATAAAGGATATAATTTTCTACACCTGTATGTTGTTGTTTGTCTTTTCAGCTTTTCCTGGTTAGGGGTTGCCACAGTGGAACTCCGGTCCGCTAATGATTGGCAGTAGATTTTTATGGTGCCGAGTTGCCAGCCCAACGCCCAACCTTCAGTGAAGGCATGCCCATCCACGCATGTCTTTCGAATGCCACACGACCGCCGGGAGGACATGCAGACTCCACACAGAAGGCACTCCAGCTGAGAATCGAACAGGACAACCTCTTGCTGTGAGGCAACAATGCTACCGCTGCACCACCATGGCTGTAACCTTTTTGTCAAGTATAATGATGCTATATTTACTGATATTAAACATGAGGTTAGTACTACTACACCAAGTGTGCACTTTTTGTAGATCATCTTGCAGAAATCTGCACATTTTGTGAAGTAATTGATGCTACCCAAACTGCAAACATGAACATACTTTATTATCCATAGATCATTTCCCTCAAAAATAAATTTTAAATATCTAAAATAGATATATAGAAATATATACATATCTATGAAGAACAATCAAGAAGGAACATGCCCCTGTGAAATGTTCTGCGGGACACCACTGGCAACCCCTGAGGAGATGAACTGATAGATAGATAGATAGATAGATAGATAGATAGATAGATAGATACATAGATACATAGATACATAGATAGATACATAGATGGGCAGATAGATTGATAGACTGATGATAAAGAAAGATATAAATAAATGGATAAACAGATAACTAGATATATAGATATATAACTAGATAGATTAGATAGATAGATTGATGCATAGATAGATTGCTAGACAGATAAATAGTTATAGATGGACAGAAAAATAGCTAGATAACTAGAAATGGATAAATAGATAAATAGATAAATAAATGGGATAGATAAGCAGATAGGTAGATGGATAGGTTAGTAGATGGATATAGATAGATAGATAGATAGATAGATAGATAGATAGATAGATAGATAGATATAGATAGGTAAATAGATAGGTAGATATAGATAGATAAGTAAATGGATAGAGATAGATGAATATATATATATATATATATATATATATATATATATATATATATATATATATATATATATATAAATATATAGATCACCAGATAGATAAATAGTTATAGATAAACAGAAAAATAGATAGGTAGATAAATAGATATAGACAGAAAAATAGGTAGATAAATATGATAGATAAATACAGAAAATACATAGAAGGATCCAAGGACGACCAAAGGCTTCCAAAATAAATCCGTCTTTAATATAAAAAATGTAAAAGCATCAGCACTTTCGTAGCAAAACTACTTCATCAGATGCATGTCACAACTAAAATTCTTTACTCATTATATATACTAACTAAAAAGGTCACATGATTAGAAACTTTACTTCCTTAAAGACATTACTAAAAATGCTCAGTACAATGTATTTATATATAAAAAATACTAAATTATAACCATCCAACAAGGAATAAGAAATTACATATATATGTGCATATACCTAAAATGATAAAAATAAAATAAAAAACATATACTTATATTTAACAATTATTATTATTCAAAATAAATAAATGCCAGATTACTTCCTATTCAATGGTCTGGCTTTAAGCTTTGGTCTCAATGGTATCCTGTCATTCAGGCCATGTCCATAGTCCCCTCATAGTCTAACTATCCATTTGGCTTCCAACTGTTCAGTTTGATTTCTGATGTGCCCTTTCCTTATATTTTCATGCACACATCCTATTACCATAAACTTAAACAAATGAGAGGCATCAGTGTCTACAATATGTTTGGACAAAGCACTGAGTGTATCACTTTTACTTATGTGGTAATGATGTTCCTTGATTCTATCTGTCAGAGCTCGATCAGTTTTACCAACATAAAAGTTTTTACATACTGAGCAGTGAGCTAGGTAGACTACGTGCATACTGCTGCACATTGCTGCAGTGTCAAAGCTATACATCCTACTTTGATCAAGATGATAAAATGTTCCTGTACTATCAATATATTTGCAGGCTTGACAATGCCCACATACAGTAGTGCATCCATGACTTATACTAGATGACATTCTTATTGGTAAACACAAACGTCTTTTGAGGGGCTTCATGTTCTTGTATACATATCTAGGTCTCTTATCTACTATAGTCTCAATGTCATTATCTGTAGTCAAAATATCCCAGTGTCTTTCAATTATATCCCTATATTGTTTGATGTCACTGGAACAATATAAACATAATTTTACTTTGTCATTCTTCTGGGATACAGCTTGTACACTACCAGAATACTGCTCACCAAAATAAGGCTTAGATCTACTAGATCTCTCACTGGAGACCAACTCAATATTCTCTGCAATATCATTACTTGCATAACCCCTAGCTGTAAAAGATGCCATTAAAGAATTGGTTTGCCTAACAAATTCTGAGTCACTTATACTTAGCCTTGAAGCTCTATAAACTTGGCTTCTGACTACACTTTTGAATACATGGGAAGGATGCATACTTTCTTTATATAAAGATGGTTACAATGACAGGGCTTTCTATACAATTCTGCTGTAATATGACCATTACTGTCACATATTACTTTTACATCTAAATATTCTACTGACTCAACTGAAATTTTGTGTGAAAATTTTAAAAATGACGTGGTACTATTGATGCTCTTAATGAAATCATGTAAAACCTCTTGAGAACCCTCCAATAACAAAAAAAACGTTGTCCACAAAATGACAGTAAAAAACAACTTGTCTGCTATGTGGTCCATTAATGATATGGCATTGTTCCCAAACTTACATTGCTACATTGGCGTAGCTATTGGCACCTGACATGCCCATAGCTATGCCATGTTTTTGCCAGTAGAAACTATCACCGAATACAAATACATTATTGTTGAAAACACACTCAAGTAAGATGCACGTTAACTCAGTCTTCTTACTATTAAAGTCAGTATACCTCTCTAGAAACGGTTTTACACTTGAAAGCCCTTCATTGTTCGGAATGACCATGAAGAGCGAAGTGACGTCTAAAGTCAATAAATACAAAAGTTCTTGTTTCTTATATACATTCATAAACAAGAACAAATAATTCAAAAAATGTTGAATGTCCCTTAAAATATGTGGACATAAATTCAAAATGGGTCTAATTTGTTTCTCTATGAAAATAGATGCAGGCTCAGTGCACCAATTTCTGCTTGCCACAATAGAACGTAATGGGGGATGCACAGGATTTTTATGTAATCTGGCCAGGCCTTGAGTGACAAGTACCAAAGCATCCTTAACAAATAAATAATTAAACAACTGCATATCTATTAAATCATCCTTAAGTAATGTTCCTTAATAATCATGTAATCTACTTGTTTAGAAGTTATTTTAATATAAAAACAGGTATCTGAAAGCATAGCTTCCATATCATTATTATATCTATCAGTATCAAACAGCACAATTGGACCACCTTTATCAGCTGGTCTGATGGTTAATTGACTATTAGTCTGTAACCTATTCAATGCTAGATATTCAGATTTTGTTAAATTATACTTAATATCATGCTTACGATGAACAGACTTAGAAGCATACATTCTATAAAAATCATTAAGACAAAGATCCTCAAAGGCTGTTACTAAAGAATGTGGATTTGAAATATATGTGCTAGGTTTCTTAAAAATATTATTATCATATGCATTGCTGTTATTTTTAAAATCCATTGTACTGAGCATTTTTAGTAATATGTCTTTAAGTAAAGTTTCTAATCATGTTACCTTTTTAGTTAGTATATATAATGAGTAGAGAATTTTAGCTGTGACACGCATCTGATTAAGTAGCTTTGCTACGAAAGCGCTTATGCTTTTACATTTTGTATATTAAAGACGGATTTATTTTGGAAGCCTTTGGTCATCCTTGGATCCTTCTGTGTATTTTCTGTGCTTTGTGACTTCTTAAGTGGACCCACGTTCTGGTTTTGGTTGGTGGTTGTTGTTTTTTTGCTTTATTCATGATAAATAAATAGTTAAACAGATAGACAGATAGACAGACAGATAGATAAATTCCCCATCCAGACTTGTGGCATTCTGTGGCTTAACCAGTGTTTATTCAATCCAAAACATTCTTTGAAAACCTCCTTGCACTCAAACCTAGATAAGAGATCTGTTTTCATTCCCATAGATGGGGGTGTTTCTGTATGTCTTTCTACCCTTTCCTCTGATAACCAGGGCACTTCTAAAGATTCAGATCTCTCACAACATTGGTTCTCTGCTGTTTTGAAATTGGCCAAGGGTAATTACCATAAGCTTCCTCAGAGAATGGACTTAGTCACACAAAACAGAGGTTGTTTGATACACCTTATCTTTCAAATTGCTCCGCTTACTGCCTGGATGATAGAATTGTAATATCTTTTAGGCACATTTTTATTCTGAGGAAGAGCAGCAGATATTAACAAAGGCAATCAAACCTTCTGCTAGAAAATCATATATGGACAAATGGAAAATATTTTCTGGTTGGTGTCAAAATAAGAACCAGGATTCTTTTAAGTCCTAGACTCCTGTGATTCTGCAGTATTTGTGTGAGTTATTATACTCTGGCCTCTCTTATTCTTCTATCAAGATTCATCTTACGGCCATGTCTGCTTATCTGCCCTTAGTTTTTCATTGTCTACCTCAAGAGAAACATTTTTTTCCATCCACCCAGAAGGCATATGGCTCCTTTCTGGCATATGAATGCGCTGACAAGAACAGTTAAACTATTTCCATTTAAACCTACTTATGAGGCAGATTGAAGGTTTTATCTTGGAATGAAGGTTTTATCTTGGAAAACAGTGTTTCATTGCTTTGACTTCTACAAGAGTATTTGAGTTACAAGCTCTTGTGGTGAGTCAACCTTACCTTTTTTTACAAAGCTAGGGCAACTGAGAACAAGCCCTTCTTTTATGCCTAAGTTGGTTTCAGAATTTGCACTGATCCAAACTATTCATTTCCCCGTTTTCTTTCCGGATCTAAAAAATAAGGGAGAAAGAATTTACTCTGGATGCCTACAGGCTACTTAGATATTACACTGAGATAACAAAAACCTTCATGAACTGTTATTATCTGTTTATTTTCTATGAAGATAAGGCGTAGGGATAACCTATAGTCATCTAACAATTTCTAAATGGTTCACGTTTGCTATTTTGTTTTGTTTCACCATAGGAGACATTTCTAGGCAGGGTTACTCCCATTTCTCGAACAACTTTGACTACTTCTGTGACTTTTTGGAAATAAAAGGACTCTAGAAATATTCTAGAAGTATCAGCTTGGTATTCTGTGTACACCTTTACTAAGCACTACAAATGTGATTCCTTTTCTAGGTCAGGAGAAGGCTTTACTAGGACTATTCTCCAGGGGCTCCTAGATTCTTATCCTTCTTCCTCCTCTCTGTTTTGGAAACTCTACGATTCATTCCATATAGCTTAGGCTACTGTAACAGTGATCTAGTGATGAACATAGTTCAGTTAAGTAAGCTAGATGTTAAAATAGACTACTGTGACAGTAGCCACATCCCTCTTTCCACCACCCGTTTGCTGTTTTTTTGATTTTTGCGAGGCTGTGAATTTATGAGCTTTCTTTTTTCTCTAGCACATATCTTGCCATCAGGGCTCTAATCTTCCTGTTCAGAGGCAAGAAGGCTCTTAAGTTTTGGCACTAAACCACTAATTTTATCCTGCTCTCTTCAAGCTGGGCAGTGTCTAGGGTATCTGGCATGTGCTCTAATGCTTTGAAAGCTGACCAGCTTGTCTTATCCTTGGCAGGATGTCCCATATAACTTACAATACTGCAACAATGATATATCTGAATGTTTACTCTTACGTTAAGTTTAATTATACATTTGTACTTTCTACTTGTTACATTGTCAGTGTTCATTTAGCAAGGAAGATAACAGCTGAGAGACTGGTTTGATACTTTATTAGAAAATATATCACAATAGAAGAGATGTAGGGAGATCAGTTAAATCCAGAAAAGGAAAACAATTTTTTTGCAATTTGTTATTCTGTCAAAACAATTCATCTTTGTCAGACAGATGTTTCGGTTAACAGAGAAAGTGAATGTGCAGTAATGCCCATTTCATGGTGTAGTGATGTACTTCAACAGAGGCAGGGATTACCAAGGGAATAAGACATTACATTAGAATGCATTTATGTTTTGTGTAGTTAGTACACAATACAGGCACTGCTTTTGCTGAATGCAAGAAGTAGAGAGGGAAGAGAAAGAGAGAAGAAGAAAAAATGTGTTGAAGTGAGTCTAAGGTTTTGACAGATAAAGTTTTGTTATACTTTAAAATTGTCTGAATATGAAGGTTTTACTGACTATTCACCTTATTGTTACTAGCGTTCTGATGAGAATGTTAATTTATGTGAAAATAATTACTTACTTGTCATGGATAAAACACAGATGCCAAAATATAAACCTCGGTAATCTTAGTTACTGTTAACCTTTTGAGATAGTAAACAGTTTGGATTTAGGGTAAATTCTTTATAAAATCATGCATTACCAGAATAAGAAATATTTGTTGTTCTTCAGTCTACCTTATTTGTGTGCACTGTTAATTGTTCAGAGAGAAAAAGTTAAAGTGCTGTATTGTCTTATAAAACCAATATTGAGATTCAAAGCACTGTCAGCTTAAACAGCAGAATTTGCTTAATCTGCATTTTTCTTCTTTCCAAAGGTCTAATCATAGAAAGAGAACCAAAAGGTCCTAGGTTTCAACATGATAACTAAAATATTGACAGCCCCAGTTGAATTTCATACTATTTATTCCGGTATTGATGATATTAATACTAAATTTGGATATATTTATTTATTCAATGTTGAGTAGTTTATCTTGTCAATGCCAGGTAGTTAAAATCCCCCATGTCGACTGTATTTTTATTGATTGTTATATCCTAAACCTTAGTCTGGAAATTCTGGTACTCTGCTGTGATCTTAGATGGTCATGTACAGTACAGCAGGATCCTGTAACAGTGTACGCAGTACTATCAATACTAATTATTTGTATGAGCAATTTCTTGTCCTGAGATGCTTTTTGGGTTTCTGGCTTTCAGGTGTTCGCTTAAAAGACTGAGTCATTGCCACTTAGCCCATCAGGTCTGTAAAACTGTAAGAAAGTGCACCATGGAACTTGCGATATGCAGTTTGGATGTTTAAACCATGTTTCATCAATGTTACAGATATCAAATTCTCCCAACAAAGGAAGCTTCAACATCACCCACTTTATTGTTGAGACTTCTGGCACTTAGCAAAGCCATCTTCACCTCTGATGTTTTTATTTTGGGTATTTTTATTTTAGTCATGAAATCTGAAGCTCTAAAAAAAGACACTCTAGGGATGAAATAACTTCTGTTCTGTACTTGTGCTACAAAGGAAAAGAGATGAAACCCATTAGCTTGCAAAACACTCAATACAGTTGCTAGATTTAAGAGTAACTTAGTGGCTCACCCTGGCTACAAACAAAAATAAGCAAACTAAATGTAAATAAGGCCATATGCATTTGTTAGCAGAAGGACTCAATAAAGGATGTAGCCTTTGTGTTTAGTATTCTGACATGTGACAGTTACAGCACATTGACTATATTCCTATGGAAGATACGCAAAAACATAATTATGGTTATAACCAAAGGGCTGAGTTTTGGCAGTAATAAACTATTCACAATAACACCTATGCTATAAGGGGATAAAACCTGACTATGTCCTGGGTGCCTAAAGTTCATTTAGCTGCTCGGATGCTTTAATTTTACGGCAGGAAGGATGGGAAGACCAATGGTTGAAGGAGGAAGTGGCAAGCTGGCAGAACACACACACACACACACACACACACACACACACACACACACACACACACACACACACACACACACACACACACACACACACACACTGCCACTAACCCCTAGAGGAGGGTAAGTAATGCAGAGAAGTGGGCCTGAGGGTAGGTGTTAGGCTTACCAAACCACATATGGGTGGTACCCTCATAGCAAGACTACTCACTCACAAAGAGAAAGACATTCACAGCTACCATGATGACACTGTTAGCAAGACCTCACCCAGAGGTTTGGGTTAAGTTATCAAAATGCTCTAATTGCTCGGATGCTGTTGAGAACACAAAGTACCCTAATGGCTGCCTGAATGCTGACCATCTCAAATAGATCATATGTGTCTGTAGCACATACTGATAACAATCTCAAGTGTGTTGGGAATGCCCTTTTGTCCTGGGGTTCAAATCCAGAGAGGGTGCTGTCTGTGTGAACATTATGATATTTAATGATATTTAAGGATCGTATGTTCATGTAGCAAGACAACAAAGTTGAGGAAACATCAGAACTGTACATACTGGGTTGGGAATTGGTATAATGGTTAAGGTGTTTACCTCACTGACACAAGGTACTGGGTTTGATTCTCACCTTTGAAAGGGAACTTGACTAGGCTTAAAATGGCCCACAAGGGCATATAGCCTAGTACTAACCTATGAACCTATAGATCTCACCTCATTTCTGGGTGGAATGAATGTCCACAGTCTGATTGATGAGGGGTTAATGATTAGCAGGTACTGGTGTAAAAATTACCTAGAAAAACATAGAATACCCAGCTCCATGACACAGAAGGAGCCTTGACTATTGCTGGACTTCCTGATTTCTGTTAACATAATGGGGATTTGAATAGCTGAGTGGGTAGGAGTGGGAATGAGAGGCAACCCTCTGCTTCCTCTTCTGGGGGGGGTAGGTATCTGTATGCAGTGTTGCACTTCCCTTGTAATGGGGGTAGTGGTGTAATTACACAGCAGATAGAAGATTAAGTTTGGGGAGGGCAGGAGCTAAATAATAAATGTGTAGTGATGTGCATTATGTAAAGCAGCTCCACAGCATACCAAGAACAACATTCCCTAGCATACTTTGCCAGGGTATGTCATGCTACATTGCTGCTCTGCACCATATTTCCACTTTCCAACCTGCTGTTGGCCATAGTGTTCCTAGTCCTGGGGGTAGTAACAAGGACACTTAAGGTTGTGATGTAACACTGAGCAGCTGATGATCAGTTGGACCAGTGCAAAAAGGGGAGAAAAAAAAACTAAACTGTTTACAGTGCAAGAGCTGATTTTTATTTATTTAATAATCTGTCTATCTAGCTATCTATTAACATTATCATCATCAGCCTCCCTTTTTCTCATTTTCTATATGGGATCAGAGTGTCATGTCAGCTATCTGCATCATTCTCTATTCAATGCCACTCCCCTGCCTTCTTCAACATTCATTCCTGACTGTCACAAGGAGCCTCTTTACTGGATGCCCTTGTTTCCTCCTTCCTTCTTCCTGTTAGTCCCAAATCTTCTTCACCAGATTGTCTTCTTTTCTACACATATGTCTAAACCACTGTAATCTGTTGTATTTGCCCTTATCTGCAACTGGAACTACTTTGGCTTCTGCTCTTATGTCCTCATTTCTTTGTCTGTCCCACAGTGTGCATCCTACCACCCATCCACGGTGGTGCAGCGGTAGCGTTGTTGCCTCACAGCAAGAGGTTCTTCCCTTCGATTCTCGGCTGGATTGTGGGGAGTGCCTTCTGTGTGGAGTCTGCATGTCCTCCCCCACAGTTGGGTGGGCATTCAAAAGACATGCGTAAATGGGCGTGCCTTCGTTGAAGGTTGAACGTCGAGCTGGCACCTCAACATTCATCAAAATCTACTGCCAATCATTAGCGAACCGGAGTTCCGCTGTGGCAACCCCTAACTGGGAAAAGCCGAAAGACAACAACAACAACAACAACAACAGTATTACTGATCACACCTCTGTTTCGTACACCTTACTTTTCAGCTTCTTTGGCACTCATCTGTCATATAAGACACATGACACTCCATGCCAGTTGATTGTAGCCTTTCTGATTCTGTGTCTGACCTCCACATTCAGACTTCCATTCTTCTCAACCACCTTTCCTAGAAACATGAAGCTGTTAACCTGTTTAACTATTTTCCCTTCTGTCTCATTTCTCAGCTTTTTCCTGACTTCCCCATTTGCTGCCATTACAACAGTTTTGCATTCCATTTGCCTATCGTTTGCTGAAGTTCTTGATGATAGTCTGCCTGTAATGCCACATTGTCTGCATTCAGCAGCTTTGTTGATCAGCCCTCCCAACTTGTTTGTTAATGTTGTCCATCTACAGTATGAACATAGTGGGTTCAGACATTGTTTTATCCATGACAATCTTGTCTATTCATCTGATTTTAGGAATAGTTGACACCTACTCTGCTGGTTTTTTCCCCCTCTTCTATTATGAATCCATGTAGTCTACATATCATCTAATATCTGAATATTTTCTACACATGGTCTAAGGTGCAAGTATTACCACCATGGAATATTGTGTATTTAGGCATCCCTCTACTGTATTACCTGTCAGGTGGATTCTAGCCTGCTTATCATCCCATATGCCTATAACATGATATATGCTCCTTCTTATCCAATTTCACAACACTGCTGCTTCTGTATTTATTGTGCTTTTTGGGATTAGCCCAAATTCTGTTTCCTATCCATATTTTTTCTTTGCCTGCTTTGTCTTCTGATACACAATCTCTGCTCAAACCAGTTCTCTAGTCTTTATGGTTCTTATATTTTGTTAGAAGCAGACTATTTTTTTTAATATTACTCTGCAATAACACCAAAAATTCCATGTCAAATCATGAAGGCTTTTGTTATGGGACTTGAAAATACTATTGCCATATTTTGGCTCCCCTAATATCTTATAGATTTGGGACTCCCCATCCTTCTTGCTAAATCATCTTATGCATATTATTAGTAGAGCTCCTGGGTTTTTGTCACTGCCAAATATAATCAAAAATTTTCTTCTTTATAGTCATGACAAGCCAAATTTTTGTAAGGAAGAACAATTTAACCTGCTGTATTCTTGACAAAAAAGAAAAGTGAAAACACTGATGTTTCCAAGAGCTAATTTGTTGAGTGCAATTCTGCATTAATGATTTCATATTCAAATATATCATCTTTCTCTTATCAGAGGATAAATGAATTCCCATATAAATACATTTGTGCATCACTCTCAGCAGACATTGCTATACCTACCCAATTCTGACCGCATATAAGATTTGGATGGAAATATAATGAAGTTACTATCATTAACTTAATCTTAACCCCATATCCAAAATACTTGAAAAATGTATTCAAAAACAATTGCTAAACTATCCCTTACAGGAGGAATGCCTATCCCCCACACACAACATGGTTTCAGTCCCTTCCAGAGTACTAACACTGCACCTCTAACCTATATAGATACTGTCAATAATGCTTGAGATAACAGCAAACTAGTCTCCTCATTTCTTGATTTGTCAAAAGCCTTCGACAGTTTGTCACAGCAAACTTGTTCAAATGTCCTGACTAGACCTCTCTCAGCTCACCCTTTTATGGTTCAAAAATTACCTCTCCAATCCAATAGGTATCAGTTAGTAAAATGGCACTCCGCACTCTCTCCTTACCTTCCAATCACCAACAGTGTACCATGAGGCTCTGTCCTTGGTCCCCTTCTCTATAAAATTCTCACTGCACCATCCACACATCCAAAGCACAGGCCTCCCTTATACAGTATGCAGATGACTCCACTCAGGAAACTTTAACAGCAACTGAAATATGACTTTGTAACTCACAACTTATGCTTACCACCCCCCCCCCCAAAAATAAACTACTACTTTTTTCCCATAATCCCTCTCATGAAAATAAAACATAATACAACCATTGAAGTCACTTCTCATAGCAAATTATTTGGATAACAGTGGATGGAAATCTTAAATTTGCATAAGAAAAACTCATCAAAAACTAGGGATGCTTTACAGAGCCAAAAACATTCTATCCAGTGCAAGTAAACTACAATTACAAATTCTGGTTCCTATCCATACCTTTTTCTTTGCCTACTTTGTCTTCTGATTCATAGAAAATCTCTGCTCAAACAAATCTCATTACCACGTTTCTTTATGGTGCTCCCATCGTTACTAACCTCTAGGCATCACAAAAATTAAAACCTAAACAATGCTATAATAAAGTTGCTAAATCTGGAGCAAATACATCTTTATAACCCACCACTATATATCACAAAAAATCCTAAATTGGTTAGAACTACCCCATCAACTAGAACTATCCAGCACCATCTACTTATCAGGTACTAAATACCATTCCACATAAGTATGTTCCCAGTCAGTCATTGTGATCCAATGACCAAAATCTCCTGTCTGTGCTCATACTATGTTAGTAAGGAATGGAACTCCTTACCTGTATCCATTAGGTCAATACCCTCCCTCCCATCCTTCAAAACAATTCTGAAAGACTTCCTAGCCAAAATCTGCCTCTGTTCTTGTTCAATACCAGGGTAAACTATATCCAAAAATATGAACAAATACCTGTTCATACTTTATACATCCTTACTCTGCCTTCTTCACACACTTCCTTACCTCTATTGATTTCTCTCCCCTGGTTTTCTCTGTAATTATACCATAAACCTGTTTTTCCTCTCACTTCATATTGCAATTCCTGTTTATTTTATACTAACTTACCTTTAATTTCTCTATAAACTGGTTAACATTTCTTTAAATATTTACTTGTATCTTTTGAGCAATGTTTTCACGTTATGTCTAATTTGGTATAATTATTTAAATTGTAGATGCTTTTGTATATTTTTTTTTGAAGATTTGTAAAATAATTGTTCTCACGATGCTTTATAACACTTTGGAGTTTCTCCTATCCAGTTGGACTTAAATATAAATAATAAATAAATAAAGTCAATAATAAATAAATAAATAAATAAATAAATAATAAAGGTGCACCCCCTGACCATTTCAAGAATCACTTAATTTGCCCAGGAGAGGAATAAGTGTAACTTCTGAGCTTTCCAGCCAAAGACACACACATTTGTAAACTGTGATGCAAAAAATTATTTGTTTTTTTTAAATACATAGGCCATATTTAGAAAAATGAAAATGCAGGTCTCTATCCAATGCATTTATGTCTAAAATACACAAATATGGCAAAAGGGGCAGCCTTGTCCAGTGGCCCTTTGCAGTTTTATCAGTTTGGACTGAAAACCATTGGTATTTACTCTGGCTATTGAATTAGAGTAAAGTAACCTTCCACATAAAATTCCAATTTACAAAGTCACATGGCTTATGAAAATTTACCAAATTAACCAAAGTCACACATGCTAACTTTGCCGATCATGAACTCGTGTTTCTATGTTCAGTTACAACTTAATCAGCCCTGGACTGCCCTCTGCCTTTAATGAAACTTGAATTTATCATTAGTATTTCCAGTCAAATTAGCTGATATTTTGGCATAAATTCTCATGCTTATTATATTCAGCAATGATATACATACATACATCCATACATGCATACATACATGCATACATACATACATACATATAATTCAAGCACAGGCTTAATGCCTTTCTAGCCTGCTAATATACCAAAACTGTTGCTCCCATAAAGAGTCCAGGCTGTTCTTAAAAATATCTAAACTAGTGCTTACTATAATATAATCTGGTAGTCTGTTCCATCCATCAGCTGCTCTCTCAGAGAACCAAGTAGGACATTTCTAACTCCTATAGAATCCGATGATTCTCTACTACTTTTTGGTAACATTAAATATTCCCAGAGGTAGTTATCTCTAAATGCCCTATATATAAATAATGTCTCCCCTTAAATATTAATCTGAGGGACTGTACAAATTCAGGTATTTTAGTCTCTTATAATAACTTAAATTTTCACATCCATTTATGTCATTGGTGTATTTCTGCTATACTCCTTCCAGTTTACTCATGCTTGTCTTCTTATAAGGCTTCCATACTGTTACTCCATACTCCAATTTGGTTCTAATGTAACTAACAAACAATTACTTCATCATCCTTGATTTCCTAGACTTTAGAAATCTTTTTATACAACCTATAGTTCTATAATTATCATTTACTAATTAGTTGATATGATTAGAAACATTTTTTGCAGACGTGCCCTATCTGTAATACATGTAATCAGTTTTCCCAGTTTCAAGTCATCTGCATACAGACTGTAAAACAATTCAGATAAAAAAATAGGTCTGAAAGATACAATCTAAACAAGTAAGGGCCTTGGACAGAGCCCTATGGAACTCCCTAACTGAAACCAAGAATTTCACCTGTCCAATTGCTTTATGATACTTGTCATGTCTTATTTGTAAGCCATGCAGCTATCCATCTTTTCAAGAGTACAGCAATACCTAGTTATTCTAATTTATTCATCAGTGTTTTGTGTATGGCCCTTTCAAATGCTAAAGTTAAATCTATATAAATTACATGACAGCACAACTTTTCATTCATAGCTATCATTATATTGTTATTGAACATCATGTTACAGGTGGTAATAGATCTATTTTTAGCATATGCATGCTGATATATGGTTTCAAGTCCTAGCCTTTCCACTTCTGAGAATAACTTATCCAATCTTACCTTCTCCATTATTTTTCCACAGTATGAAAGTAAACTTAAGGGTCTGTATGGTTCTGGTTTGGCCTAGTCCCAGTTCCCTTAAAGACAAGTTTAACAAGTACATGTCTCCAATCCTGAGGAATCTCACCATATTTATATGACCAATTAAATAATATATATAATGGTAGTGTAAGATCTTGCTGCAGTGTTCTCATGTCCTTATTACTAATTCTGTATCCTCCTTGTGCTTTGTTTAAATCTAGTTTGCATGGTTCTTTTTCAATATAATCTACTTTGATTTCAGTATCTGAGGTTACCTGGATGTCATTATGACAATTTATCACCCACTTTGAGTAGCCAAACTGTTTTGCATAAGATTTTGTAAATGCATCTAAAATCTGTTGTGTCTTAGAATAAATTTAAGAATCTACACACAGTTTAAGATTGTATGTCTTTACTCCTTCCACATTTATTTATTTATTTGTTACATTTGTTTATCGGGAAATTCCGACTGGACACAGGTCCTTTTTCAGCAGAGGCCTGGGGAGAAAAGTTCCACAGAATAACATGGTAGATGGTAAACAAAAACAATCAACTATGAATACAGTAGAGGTGATCATGACATGGAGAAATAGAGGAGCAAATTAGGTACAATTGAGTAGTAAGCTCTAATTAACATTGAGAAATAAGAAGTAAAACACAGAGCTACAAATTTTGTAAAACAGTAACTTGATAACAATAATAGACTAAATGATAACTAAATCCTGGAAGGATTAACAAGCAGTGAGTAATCTTCAGTTCAGTTTTATAGTGATAGAGGGGGTAGTCTATCTAAAGCTGGGAAAGGAGAGAAGGGTTGAAGGGGGTTATTAGTCGGGGTTTGGGCAAGGACAAAGCCAGTGAGAATTCAGGTGAGATTTAAGTGCAGTCTTGAAAAGACTTCTTATGCACATCTTATGCATCTATAAAGTCGTTTACTACTATGCTTGATATCAAAAAATGTCTTCATATTTTTTTTTACCTTGTCTCACGCTATGTTTAATTTGTCTGCAAAGCTTGTTTTCTTCAGTTTTCAAAGTTGTAGTTCAACCTTTTTTCCATTTCTTACATTTTTGTCTCTTTCCTTAATCAAGTTTCTTGTTCATATGGAAATATATCCTCCTGATGTTGTGTGCCTGGATCCTGATGTTAAACTTTTTTTTTTTTGCATTCAAACAATTTCTCTTCAAAACTTTTTACATTCCTTCTGCAGTTTTCCACTGAATGCTTCACTCCAGTTTGTTTTACATAGTGACTGTTTTGCTCTCATATAATCTGTTATTAATCTTGTCCAATGGTTTCATTCAGTTTAGCAGAATCATCTAGCAACCAATAAAATCCCCATGATCACTGTACATTAACAGTGATAAAACTTGACATGAAGAAACAGTAATTTCTTTAGAAATACAAACAATGTCTAGTCTGCTCCATTGCCTGGTAGGATTTTTTACAGTCTGAAGCAACTGTTGTTCCTGAACATATTTTGTATAATTTCCTTCCTAATGTTGTTGAATCAATACTATTCCAGTCAGTTTCTGGTAAATTTAAGTCAGTAGCTACTAATATTTTTCCCTCCTGTGTTCTATGCAAGAAATGTAAGAATTCCTCTAGGTCATCAGCACTTGGTTTGGTGGTCTATACGCTCCAACGATTGTTATATGTTCCAGGTTTACTTTTTATTGTCAGTTACACAATACATAGTTTTCGTGTTATCATTGAACATGTACTAATCACAGGTCTCATAACTATCTTTAATTCCTATCATAATACCTCCACGTGATTTTTTATTAGAATGTCTGTTACAGTAAAAACATTTATGTGCTGACAGAACTGGTTTCCAGTAATTGTTCTTTAACCATATTTCACAAACAATAACAACATCAATCTTGTGGGAATGTAGAACATTTTTCAGTAAAAAATATTATTAATGCTCCTAGTCATCATAGATGCATCAAATGTTGCTATCTGTTACCTGTTAAATTTTTGACCTGGCAAAAATCATGCCTTGTGTTTGTCAAATATTGCAAAATATCTGCTGCAAAAATCCTCTTCCCTGATCTTGGCAAGTGCACACCATCTTGTCTAAAAAAGTGTGCCTAGCATTAGGCTAGGATGCTCTACACATATTTACCCCCCCCCCAATTTTTTATTCATGGTGACCTGACTCTCCTTTCTGTATGTGATTTGTGAAAAATATGTGCTAACACCTGTATAAGCTATTCCATAAGTTCCATACTAACAGTCAGACAGTCCATGTGGATGAGATCATTTGTACTGACATTAATAAAAACGGATCCATACTTCTTTATATGAGGGCATTCTAAAGGTTGTCTCACAGCCTCTATTTTTGATCCAGGCTAGCATAACACTATTCGATGTTCGTTATCTTCTCTCCAAATATGTGCATCATTTCCTCTAATAATTGCATCTCCAATTACAAAAATAGCTTTTCTGATCAGATCTAAAAAATCTTCAGCTTCTAGTTCAGTAAGATCTGCTCTATCAGTTGTTACAAAAGAATGATCCTCCTTACAATCAGTCTTATTAATCCCACTGGTTTCAGTGTTTATTACATTTGCCAGCATACAATTCTCATCCAGCTGGTTTTGTACATCCACAGCTTGAGCCACGTTATCAACGTCTGTCTTTCTCCTCTTTTTTCTTACAGTAATATTCTTCAGTCCTGCCAAGTTCAATTTGATTTCTTCCTTTTCACCTGCCCCTGCCTCTTTTTTCTACCTTCTCTTTTGGAAAAATAATGCCTTTTTCTCTAGACCGAAGGTTTTCTGATAAAAAATTATTATCATTCCCTAAAATCTGTGTGTTACATAAGAAAGTAGTGTCACTCTAACACGAAAAAATGGATCTAGGGGGTCAATGTGCCACCAAAATCCAATAAAAAGCACACAAACTGGCACACCACAATGAAGCAAACAAGACGACAGCTGGCACAAAAAACCACAAGACTTTATTAGCTCCACATTAACACTCCAAAACACACTGTGTTTTCATCCGCTTTTACAAGACTTCATCAGATGCACTAAAACCACCACCCATTAGTTTAAATACTTAAAAACTTAATTCTGTAACCAATTATAGCTTCTGTTCCATTAATACATAATTAATTCAATTAAAAAACGCTGGATCAAAGAATCATAAAAAACTGTCCTTTTTTAATAAATAGAACATTTTTTTATGTGCTTTTTGTTGTCTTTCCCATAAATAACCCTTGTTCAAAATTAATTAAATATTACAATAACCTTAGGACAACTTCCAGTATTAAAAATTTTAAAACATTAACCTGTGTTGGTCAGTGAAAATGTGGTCTAGGCCTCCCTCTAGTGGTCAAGCCTAAAAGCACACCACATTTCCATCACGTAAAACACCCAATTCCCAACCACTAGTATATGTATACTGAATAAAATATAAGTCCCAATAAACCCAAGGACCTTTTCCATTACTAAATTATTTAATATAGCAAATATTTATATCTGTAATAAGCATATGAAGAAGGTATCTTTACAGACATATGAAAAGAATCCGTCCTTCCACCTTTTATTAAGCTATAATTGGTTAAGGAATTATGTTTTTAACTATTTAAACTAATGGGTGGTGGTTTTAGTGCATCTGATGAAGTCTTGCAAAAATGGACGAATACATAGTGTGTTTTGGAGCATTAATGTGGCTCTAACAAAGTCTTGTGTTTTTTTGTGCCAGCTGTCATCTTGTTTGTTCCATTGTGGTGTGTTTTTTATTAGACAGTATTGTCCTTTTTAGGAGATATTCTCTTTGCTTTACAGAAATATATCAGTTTCTTTTTCTTCCTTATTATTTGTTGTGAACTTCCTCCTTTCTTTTTCTTTTTTTATTTTCTTCAAAATGCTCCGAATCCTTAGATTGCTGAATACTTGTATCCACAATTCCAAAGTTGTCAGTGATATTATCTGGTTCAATAGAGGTTGAATGATCCTTATATAAAATACACACTTCATTTCCTAAATGAGTTTTATTTGCTCTTTGCCTAGCATTATTTATCTCATCAGTCCAGTCATTAATATATATAGCAACAGTTCTCCAAGCCGTGCCAATTACACAAGTGCAATCGTCATCAGTAAGTCTAGATTTACTACTAATAATGATAAGCGGATTATCCAGTTTTTGACACGAGGAATACACATCATCAGTGTTATCAGGTATTACCTTTAAATATACATAGCATTTAATACACCGTACAAGATACTTGTGGTTTTGCAAGCCATTAATGGCATACTCATTCAAGGAATTCATATCCGGCTGCAAATGAATAAAGAATTCTAAAATAAAACAGTAATCCAAATCAGTTACCACAGAATTCAAAAAGACTTTTAAAAAAACTTACTCACCATCACTCACAGTTACAGCTCTTTTAACAGTAAAGATCAAAAAATCACAAACCAAGACAGGATTGTTTAGATAAATTCTGGGTTGTCCTCTCTGCAGTATGTGTGAATTTATAGCTGTCTAGGGGCCTTGGGATGGCTATAGTTTGCCTGTCTAAAACCTATCCTTTTCTAACAACAATCAGTGAAAATTAAAGGTAAAAATGACAAAATATAAATCAAGGTAAATCCCTTTGTCTACAAGCTATCCCTTCCTTTTGATAAGGAGTGGTAAAAACTAAAATATAAATTCAAATAAAAACTACTCTTACAAAGTTACTGCACAGTAAATCACAAAGCAAGACATGGTTGTTCTATAATTCATTGTCAGTAAAGTAGCCAGTAAATGTTTAGGCAGTAAAATAACTTTAACCTCTAAGAGTTTACTGTCAAAGCTATCTAGTGTCTCAGCTTATAGAAGTAAATTAATAAAGTAAGGAGTGAATCAATCAAATACTCTTGGTGTAACATTTATAACTCAATAGTTAACCCATCTAGTCCCAGTGTTCACATGTGGCTAGAGAATGAATAGCTCTTCTAATTTCAGCCTTGCCAATGGGCTTGGATAGCTGCTTTATAGCTGCTACCCTGACCTAATAGATTGAGATCAGACTGAGATCAACACAATGTGCTCTGCTTTTGTTGAGATGTAAGAGCGGGATACATTTCACCAACAAATGCTGCATATATATTTGAGAAATGTGTCTTGATATCCCCTTCAAGAGTATCTATATGCTGAATACTCAATCCCTCACTCTCTTTCTTGACATCTCCTGGCAATGACTTTGGTTGATTTAATGCCTTTAACCCAATAACATAATCTATAGTGTTCCTATTTGTCATGAATATGGCTTATCTGTCTTATTTGTCATGAATATGGTTTATCTGTAGGACTTTATACTTCTTTTTCAGTGCTGTTACTGTCTGGAATGTTAAGTTGTCCTGATACCTAATAAGCTTGAGTTTTTGCTACGTGACTTTAATCTCTTTTACACTATTTAAACTTAATTGTTTAGCACATTTATCAGCTCTAGCTGACATTAGTGTTGAAGTCCCTGTTTAAATGATACCTAGCCTTAGTTGTCTATCCCAAAAGGAGCTAACACAATTTTTAATACTTAGATGCTTTTTATCACAGAACTATAGGATGTCCATTCTCTGTTGAAGTGTGGATGTCTTAGTTAATATTAATGTCAGGGATATCTGTATCATACTATGTTATGACAGAGTAGCAAGCATAATATCCATATGCTCCATGAGTGGACTCAAATGTGTGAAACATAAAACATGTCTACCTTTCTGGCTACACCTCCTAAATAACCAATGTATATAAATTCTGTACATGCTGTCATTGGGCAGTGCAGTGGTGCAGCGGTTAACGTTGTCACCTCACAGCAAGAGGCTCTCTGGTTCGATTCTTGGCTGGGGTACCTTTTGTGCAGAGTCTGCATGTCCTTGCTGTGTTTCATGGTTTTTCTCCCACATTCAAAGACATGTGTCTGGATTGTTTCTTCCTGGACCTCCACTGAAAATAGGCTCTGTCCTAGTCAGACTTCTGACGAGGACTTTCCTGGTTAACAAATGTTAAATAAATAAATGCTGGATTGCTCATGCAACAACTGTCTATTAGGTTTAAATTCCATACTATTTGCATTTAACATAATTATGGATGCCCATACATTCACCACTGCAGTATTCATAACTTACAGGATTCCCTGCAGTGAAGCCCGTTGTCTAGCCAGTCTTCCAAAGCCTACCATTGCTTTAAGGTATGCCGAACATCACCTAAACACTTCTCACATAGCGTAGGGCATAAAGGAGACATTCAGGCATACCATCCTCAAAATTTCTTTGCCACCAGTCTGAATGCTGTTTTAACTGTCAGTCTGTATGCCGTTTTTTTCTGCATGTTGGAATTCTGGTGATTACTCCTGTTTATTGAAGTCCTCACTGTTGCAGATAAGTACCCAATCGGGGTTTTTGTTCTTTTTCTTGATTTTTGTGTGGTGTGTGTGTGTGTGTGTGTGTGTGTGTGTGTGTGTGTGTGTGTGTGTGTGTGTGTGTGTGTGTGTGGGAGGGGGGTTAGTGTCATCCAGGAATGGTAAATGCCAGTGTGGGAGACAGATTCCCCATAAAGACTGCCACACTAAGTACCTTTTTTACCTAGGAGCTTCTCACGACCAATTGTCTTGTTCGACTTGTCGAGCGTTTGTCCCAAAAATCCTTTGTAGTAGGTGTCTTAAGCTTCTTGCTAAAGATACCATTGATGGAACTTCCTGCCTCGAGAGTCAGCCATTAGAGAAGAAGAAGTTGAAAAAGGTAAGACCAGAATCTTCCACTGTCTAACCTCTGCTGAGTGTTTCTCCAGAGGCTGTTACAAACCTAGAGACTCACCAGGCTGTGTTGTCAGATTTCTTTGCCACGTCCGGGTTGGAGGCTGGCGAGGATCTGGTGGGAAGCACATCCGATGAGGGTTTGCAGGTGTTCATTTCAGGCATTCAGGGGGAATTGATTGTTTCTGAGAGGTCTAAGGGGGCTCTGCAGTTTCTTCTTAGGGAAGAAGTTCCTACTACAGTTGTGGAATGCTGTCCTGAGTTAGAGCCTTCTCAGTTTTCTAGGACAGATATTTCCTTAAAAAAGAAACAGAAAACTTAACATGTTTCTTCTGCTCCTAGGGATCCACAAGTAAGTGGCAGGCCTTTACTCAGGGGTTATTTAATGCTGTACTGTTTTGTACTCTAAAACAGCCACACAGTGTATACTCAGAGTTCAGATCACAATTATTTTATTAGTTTTGTTAGTTTAGTATTAGTCAGGGTGAGCAGACAGCATGTCAGCAGAAGAGTATGGAAAGCTGACAAGGAGCCAGCTGGTGGAGATGTGCCAGGCTAGGGACTGGTGCATGGAAACCTGACTAAAGCAGACCTGATTGCAGCCTTGGTTACAGCTGCATCAGAAAACAGCAGCCTGGAGGACAATCAGACTTGATAGTGGAGATACAATATCCTAGGAAAATAGACAGCTCAACCTTTCTGCAGTGGACTTAAAAATCCAGCTGGAGCTAAAGAGACTTGAGTTGGAGGCCAGGCGTATGGAAATAGAAGCAGCCAAGAACATGAGGAGTCTACAAGCTGAGGAAAATGAACGGCAGAGGAGGCATGAGAGGGAAATACTGACTCTTCACCAGAGTCATGGAGGTAATGGGGAAGGGAGTAACTGGACCCCAGAAGCACAAAAGGTCAGTACATTTCTTCCACAGTTTAAAGAGGGGGGTAATTTTGATAGCTTCATTCATATGTTTGAGTAGGTATGTAAACAATATGAAGTTGACCAAGGGCTCTAGGTACGGTTCCTGACCCCCTTACTCCATGGTAAAGCTGTAACTTCTTTAGAAAAAATGCATGACACTGACTGTTTTGATTGTACTGCTGTAAAAAGACATTTGTTAGAATGTTTTAAGCTAACACCTGAAATGTATAGGAAAAAGTTTCGTGAGCATAGACACAAGGCAGATGGAAATGTATATGAATATGTTGCTGAACTGAGCACTTATTTTCATAGCTGGGTGAGTGGATGTCAGGTCACCACTTTTGAAGGGCTGGCAGACCTTTTGGTAAGGGAACAAGCCCTTAGCACTTTGCCTGAGGACATAAGGATCTGGTTAGCTGATAGACAGTGTACTACTTCAGAGGAGCTGGGGAAGAAGGGAGACCTATACCTAGCAAGTAGGGCAGCCCTGCACAGGAAAGGGACCCCCAGTACTGCTCATGGGATTAAAGGAACCCATGGTGGGTAGCACAGACTGCCCCAACAGAATCCACCAGTAGCAGGGGAAGCCACTCGTCCAGGTACATGTCCAGGAGCTAGGGTTAAATGTTTTGAATGCAGCCAGTGGGGCCATGTGGCATACAGATGTCCACGGAGACAGGGTGGGGGACCAAAGGTGAGGGAGCCAGTAAGTGGGAAAGACAAAATGCCAATAGTAGGTTGTCTTGAGACAACAGGTGTATGGAACTAGCATCCTGTAGATGTCCTGAGATGGAAGGATTTGGATGAGGCAGTACTATGTACTTATGCAGTTACATGCAGTGAGGCTAGAAGACAAGCATGTGGGTCTGGTAGCCTGGGGGAGACCCAGACAGACTGCATACTTGCAGCCAGGACTGCTGAAGTGGTTACTTCAGGGAGCGAGCTACACTGTAGAAGTGAGACTGAATATGAGCCACAGCTGCTTGTGGGTACTGATGTTCCCTTGGACAGGGTAACTGCAAAGGTAGAGGTGAGTAGTAGTACCCAGGCTGACAGTGAGACACCGCTGTCATAGGATGCCAGACTTCCTGTGGAAGGGGAGCTGGGAAGGGTTACTAGGAGAGACTTGAGACAGGCTCAGCTCTCAGACCCTACATTGCAAGGCCTGAGGCAGGTAGCTAGGAAGGCACCTGATTCTCAAGGGAAGGGGGAATCTGTATACTGGAACAAAGGGTTACTGTACAGAGAGTGGACCCCTGAGGGAGGGCTAGAAGGTGAGAGAGTACAACAGTTGGTAGTGCCTAGAGCTTACCGTCTGATGCTTCTAGACATGGCCCATGATATTCCCTTTGCAGGTCATATGGGCATAAAACATATAAAGAGGCGTATTATGCAAAACTTATATTGGCCTGGAATTTCCAGAGATGTAACAGGGTACTGCAGGACCTGTGAGCAGTGCCAAAAGGTAGGCAAGGCAGGAGACAAGGTGAGAGCTCCTTTGATCCCTTTGCCTGTGATTGAGGAGCCATTTCAGAGGGTAGCTATGGATATTGTGGGTCCCCTGAGTACCCCAAGTTCCACAGGGAAAAAGTATATCCTAGTGATTGTAGATTATGCTACATGATACCCTGAGGCAGTGGCTTTGTCCTCCATTGAGGCTGAGTAGGTGGCAAATGCTTTGCAAGAGATTTTCAGCAGGGTAGGTTTCCCAAAGGAAATACTGTCTGACAGAGGTGCCAATTTTATGTCAGACCTGCTGGCTTGTCTGTGGAAGTCTTGTCGGGTGGAGCACATGAAGACTACCCCTACCATCCCCAGACTAATGGTCTTGTTGAGAGGTTCAACTCTACAATCAAGTCCATGCTACGGGCATTTGCAGATCAGTTTAAGAGGGAGTGGGACAAATATTTGCCCCATCTGTTGTTTGCTTACAGACAGGTTCCCCAGGAATCCACAGGTTTTTCACCCTTTGAGTTGCTGTATGGGCATAGGGTGAGGGGACCTCTAGATTTAATTCTAGATGAATGGGAAGGTGAATGTGAGTCTCACAAGGAGTGTGTTGTGGCATATGTCCTGAACCTCAGGACAAGGCTCAGGGAACTCATGGGCCTGGTCCAGGAGAACCTAGCAGAAGCCCAGCAACAGAAAAAGGTGTGGTATGACAGGAATGCTTGAGCTAGAGTGTATGCTGTAAGGCAGCAGGTGATGGTTCTCATTCCTGTCAGACACAACACGTTGCAAGCAGCTTGGGAGGGACCCTACAAGGTTGTAAGAAAGGTATGTGATGTTAACTACATGGTGGAAGTGCTAGGCAGATGGCAGGAGCACAAATTGTACCATGTTAACATGATGAAACCTTACCATGATAGGGAGACCCTTGTGCTGAGCATTTGCAGTGTATTGCAGGAGGAGTCTGAGGGAGATCTGTGGACTGATCTCAGTGAGGCTCAGGCTGATATGAGGTATCAGTTGAAGGGGTAGCAATGTCCTAGCAGCTATCTCCTACCCAGGTTCAAGAAATCCGAGCAGTGTTGCAGGAATTTGGGGACGTGGTACAGCACCAGGTGGATACAAGACCCCAAAGGCCTACTAGGCAGGCCCCTTATAGGGTGCCTGAGAGAGTCAAACAGACTCTGAGGGAAGAGGTACAGGAGATGTTGGAACTAGAGGTGATTCAAGAGTCCAACAATCCCTGGGCCTCACCAGTGATGTTGGTGCCAAGGAAGGATGGCAGCAACATGTTCTGTGTGGATTACAGGAAATTAAATAGACACACAGAGTCAGATCCTTACCCCATGCCTCGGACATATGTGGCCCTAGAGCAGCTGGGTGGGGCTAAGTATCTTACAACCACTGATCTTACCAAGGGTTACTGGCAGTTGCCCTTGACTCCCAGTGCTAGAGAGAAGTCAGCCTTTGTGACTCCTTTTGGCTTGTATGAGTTCACAAAGATGACGTTTGAGAAGAAGAATGCCCCTGCGACTTTTCAGAGGCTGGTAGATCACATCTTAGCAGGAGCAGGAGGGTTTGCCCTTGCTTACATGGATGATATTGCTATCTACAGCCATTCCTGGCAAGAGCACCTTCAGCATGTCAGGGAGGTGCTGGGCAGACTATAGAGGGCAGGGTTGACCATTAAGCTGAGCAAATGTCAGGTGGGTATGGCAGAGGTCTCCCACCTAGGACATAGAGTGGGGAGTGGTAAGATAAAGCCAGAACCTGCCAGAGTGGAAGCTATTCAGGCATGGCCTGCACCTGTTACCAAAAAGCAGGTGAGGGCATTCTTAGGGACAGCAGGGTACTACAGAAAGTTTGTTCCCGATTATAGTACCATAGCTGCTCCCCTTACAGACCTGACAAGGAAGAACAGGCCAGATAAGGTAGTGTGGACCCCAGCATGTGAGCAGGCATTTCAGAAGCTTAAGGAAGCTTTGAGAGGACTCCCTGTGTTAGCCAGTCCAGACTACAGCAAAGAATTTGTTGTGCAGGTGGATGCTTCAAACTATGGGGTGGGGGCTGTACTTAGCCAGATTTCTTCAGAGGTAGAAGAGCACCCAGTGGTTTATCTCAGTCATAGGCTCCAACCCATGGAGGAATGCTATGCAGCGGTAGAAAAGGAATGTCTAGCCATAGTGTGGGCACTACAAAAACTTCAGCCTTATCTGTATGGAAGAAAATTCACTGTGATAACTGATCACAACCTGCTAACATGGTTAAACAGAGCCAGTCAGCAAAATGCCAAGTTGCTAAGATGGAGTCTGGGGTTGCAAGCATATGATATGTCAGTGCAGCACCGCAGTGGGAGTAGCAATGTCAATGCAGATGGGCTGTCAAGACAGGGAATGGGGTGAGGTACATCCAGATAAACTTGACACTCTCAAGCGATGTTTCTCAAGGGGCACTTGAAAACCTTGCTTGAGTTCCCCAGGGGGGAAGAGATGTGACGACTGGGGAGAGATGGGCAAAGGCTGCCAGCCTAGTCAAATAGAATTTGAAACATAATTCTATCAACTGTATAAATAAATGTAAAATACAGGCATATTTTCTTGATAATAAATGTAAAATACAGGCATGTTTCTTGAATGTAAGAAAACACCGTAAAATGTGAACTTTAAGATTGTTGCAACATTGCCATCTGCTGTAAGGAAAAGAATCCAAGTATTTCAAATGTGTCTTTTTAAGTTGAAAATCTCTTTAATGTTAGAATTTGGCTCCAGGGCAGCTGGATGAAGATTTCATGCTCATTGTTTTAAGGCTAAAGTTTATGACCAGAATTTAGATGTGGAAGGTGCTTTATTGCTCTGGTTTCTGCTAGCATATACATGTGAAATGTCTTGTATTGTTGTAAGTTTCCGTGGCGGTGTTAGATTGCTAAATAATGCAGTTTGTGGCCTGAGAACTCAGACCAAGTGTTAAGATGATGCAATATGAATACTGGGAAAACCTAAGTGTCAAAAATGATGTAATTTTGGGAGGACCTTAGAGACATGTTTGTTAGTAGTGTTTAAATACTATTTCTCACAAGAGACTGAAAGCATTTTGACTTTGGACATCTAACTTATCAGCACCCTGCCTTGTGCTCACATGTACGTTTTAGCACTGTGATGTCTTGTAGGAATAGTTAAAGCTAGTAAAGATTAATTAGGTATTTTTTTAAATCAGACCTGTCCTACTGTATTATTCTAAGTTTCTGCATGATCTGTGAACTCTTAGATATCTCTTTGGTGTAGTAGTTGTGTCTTGTGTTTTAATTATTTATTATTAAATATTTTTAAAACCTTCTACCTGTAGCTGATTTGTGTAGAGATAAGCTCTAGAGTGCATTGCATATTTATAGAGGTTATTGTAATAGGCCACTCTAAAGTAAGCCTTGACTGTTAGTCATACTAATATTGGATATTAATATTGCACAGTAATAATTGGACACTCTTTTAAGGGCCTTTTAGTAGCTGATATTATTAACTGGGTGGTGGCAGTAATTACTACCATATAGTCTGGGTAAAGGGGCACAGTTGAAGAATCTGTGCCAGTCTTTCCCAGGAGTGTCTGTGAAGTTGTATAAATACTTATCTCAAAGTGTGTGTTTGTTGTGTCAGCTACTTGGCAGGGGCATGAAGCACTGGTTGGACAGAGAGGGTACTGGAGGTTTTAGATTGCCCACTTAGACTGAGACCTGGTCCCTATAGCTGTGCCAGTGGGGAGTCTTATTGGAGACCTGGTGAGCAAGGGAGCAACCAGCCCCAGACTGACTGTAATCTCTGTGTGCACTTAAAGGAAATTGTACTTTACTGTGTGTATTAGTTATCCTTTCCTCTTCTATGAGATGACCTCCCTGGTGTTAGCGGTGAGGATTGAGGCCCCTTGATTGCTGGGCCAGGGCACGGTCATCACAAAGGCCTCCTCAACTGTTTTTGGTTCCTGCTCCTTCTTGGTCTTCTTCTTCGCCTAAAAGACCCAGGGAACTAAATTCTTCAGAGGAACAGATGGATTTTGATGAATAATCTCTTACTTATTCTACCCAGATTCCTTTTCATTTGGACTATGGGTCTGAGGAGGTGGAATCTAATAGTCCAAATACTCCTTCTGAAAAAATTTCCTTTGGGGACACAATCTCTAGGAAGATGGAATTGTTTAAGTGGGATTGTGCCCAGGTTTCTGATATCCATAAGAGGTACTATGAGTTTCTGCAGATGGAATCTCCTAAATCTGTGGCTATTCCTCCTGTTTTGGCTGCTTTACTGGATGTTTTTCCCAATGCCTCTAAAACACTTGATTCCCTACCCCCTGCTTCCAAGAAGTCTGATAGGTTTTATAGGGTGCCTGAGGATTGTTCCTTTTTTCTCAAATGTCCTGCTGCTGACCCCTCTGTGCTGTCTGTAGCCTCTCAATTGCTTCCTTCATCCAAGTTACTGCCTTCTGACAAGAACAGCAGAACCATGGACAGGCTGGGTGAGAAGGTTTATACTTTGGTTACCCTAGCTTTTAGGGCTATTAATTATCAGACCCATATATCTAGGTTTGTGTTGGCTTTTCTTTCTCAGGCTTGTCAGCTTTTTTTCTGATCTTCTGGACTCTGAGAGTAAATCTTCTACTCTTTCCTTGCTAAGGACTTCCTCTCAAGTAGTTCATCATTCTAGCAAATGTAGTTATGATGCAGCAGATGCCTCTTGTAGGGCTGCTGCTTTTGGTTCAGTAATAAGGAGGCATTCCTGGCTTAGGCTTCAATATTTACCTGATGATATTAAGGTTAAGTTGATGGATGCTCCTCTGGATAATAAACTTTTGTTTGTGGAAGCAACTGCTGGTTTGTTTAGGTCTCTTCAGGATAAGGGGAAGGAGCTTAACAATGTCTTTGTTCCTCCTGTGCCTAAATTTCAGAGACACTACTCTTATAAACTAGCCTTTGTTCGTAGGCAATCTCACCCTCCCGATAAAGATAAAACAGGTGGTAAATGGGCTTTTCCTACTAGGGGACACTCAAACTGCAGGGATTCAAACGTCTTCCTTCCCTGACAAACCCAGTGCTGTCTGACTATCCACCTATTCTCAGCCACATTCCTCTTTTTCTTCACCTTTCTCTTTCTCTTCCTATTTGGCTTTGAATCACCCAGGGTTCTTGGGTTCTGTCAGTCATTCATCAGGGGTACTTCATGGTGTGTTTTTTCTGTCATCCTTTTATGGGCATTCCTCAGCCTCCTCTGGAACAACTTCCTTTTTTCCCAGAGATTCTTTGAGCGCTCTTGTCTCAGGGTACTATTTAAGAGGTGCCTGTGTCCCAAAGGGGGAAGAGGTTTTATTCAAGAATGTTTCTAGTGCCCAGAAAAGAGGGTACTTGGAGACTGATTCTAGACCTCTCTCATCTAAACTGTTTTCTGAAGGTGTCTTATTTTTGGATGTTGTCCCTTCAGACCATTTTCTCTTTTGCTTCCTCAGGCCTTTCTGGTGTCTCTGGATTGCAAGGATGTTTATCTCCATATTCTAATATATCTTCTTTTCAGGAAGTGTTTGCATTTCTCTGTTGCTTCCTGGCATTTTCAGTTCTAAGCTGTGCCCTTTGGTCTTTCTACTGCCCCAAGGGTGTTCATCAAATGCCTTGCTCCAGTGATTGCTTTTTATAGGCTTCAAGAGTCCAAATCTTTCCTTATTTGGACAACCTGCTGATTCAGGCGTCTTCTCCAGAGGTCCTTTTGCAAAATCTTCATTTTACCATTTCTCTTCTTCAGAGCCTGGTGTTCACAATAAACTTCAAAATGTCTTCCCTGACACCTTCTCAGGATCATGTATTTCATAGGTTCATAGTTGTGTACTAGGCTAATGGCCCTGGAGCCTTTACAAGCCTAGCCCAGAGAAGTTTCCTGACATCATGCCGCTGGACGTTAGTTCCCAGTGCCTCTATCAAGTAGAGCTACGAGTGACTTTTTATTACCCATCCACTCATTAAGATTTCTCTTGAAGAGGGTCAATGAGGTGCTCTGCTTGACATGTATGGGAAGTCTATTCCAGAGCATGGGCAGTCTCTGGGTGAGGAACCTGTCCCTCCAGCATGTTCTGTTGATTGTGGTAATGAGGTTGAAATCTCTGGAGTGTGTGGTGGGGAGGGATTGGGATTTCTTTAGATGTAGCATTTCTAGCAGAGCTGGGTCAGACCTAAGCACCATGTTCAATCATAGCCTCACGTCAGACTTTGTATCCACTGAATGGCACACAGAAACAGTTATACCACTCCACAAAGGGGAAGCCACCCTGGGAACTATCACCCTATTAGCCTGACGAGCCTGGTCTGCAATGCCATGGAATGCACCATCATGGAACTCATAAACAAAGACATAGGTAACCTCCAAACTCTGAACCCCACCCAGTTAGGGTTTGTGAAAGGCAGATCATGCCTCCTGAACCTGATTGACTTCTTTGAAACAGTCACCAAAGCTGTATATGAGGGTAAGACAGTTCACACAGCCTCTCTTGACCTCACCAAGGCTTTTGACATCATCCCCCATTCTGGAATTATAGATAAACTCACTAAACTGGGTATAAATCCATATGTCACAAGATGGTTTGCCAACTGGCTCACTGATAGAACCCACACTGTAAAAGTTGCAGACTCCAAATCTGACTTCAAACCAGTGACAAGTGGAGTAGCACAGGTTTCAGTCCTGGGTCCTCTCCTGTTTGGTATCTACTTCTCTGATGTAAGGGCTAACACAGAGGGTCATAGTCGAGTCTCCAAATTATGTGGACATCCTACAGAAGGGCATCACTGAGACAGATGCCTGGTATCAGAGCCATGGCCTCAAGCTAAATGCCAAAAGTGTATTGTCATCCCCTTTGGTAAAAACTCTGCTCCCATGAACTACCACATAGGCGGCAGTCCACTTAATGTCAAAGGTGTGATAACAGACCTTGGGACTCAGGTGGATAGTAGTCTCTCCTTTGATAATCACATCACCACAGTAGTCAGGAAATCCTTCTATATGGCACACCTCATCACGAAAGGGTTCTCATCCAGGAAAAAAGAGGTCATTGTTCCCCTCTACTTGGCCCTCATTAGACCCATTATTGAGTACAATGCCCCTTTTGGAATGTACCTCACAAGACATCTGCAACAGCTGGAAAGGCCACAGAAGTACCTCACAAAGAGGATTACAGGACTCAAAAAGATGTCCTATGCTGACCATCTCAAAAAATTCCAGCTTTACTCCTTATCATATCACCTACTCCGAGGCGATCTCTGCCTAACATACAAAGCTATGTCAAACCCAGAGCTGTTGGACATGCTACACCTAAAAAAATCCCAATACATCTGAGATACATGCTCTAGGGACCTAAACCTTGTCACCACAATAACTAGAACATGATAGAGGGATAAATTCCTGTCCCAGAGACTTCCCATACTCTGGAACAAGCTACCTATCTATGTCAAGCAAAGTTCCTCATTAGCACTCTTTAAGAAAAATCTTGATGAATGGATGGGAATTAGGAAATTCACCCTGGGGATCACTTCTGTGGCTCTGCTCGACAGGGGCACAGGAAAATAACTTTCTTGGGTGGCAAAAGCCAGGGAACCTTGTTGGCTAGGCTTACATAGGCCCCAAGGCTGATAGCTTAGTACTTACCTATGAACCTATGGCTTTGTAAGTCAAGCAGAGATTGCCTTTAAGTAGGCAATATGAGACAGAGAATAGCTGGAGTCTTTTGAGTCTATCCATGTAGGACATATGTTTAATGCCTAGGATCCTCTTCATGAGGTACTTCTGTGACCTCTCCAGCTGTTGCAAGTGTCTAGTGAGGTACATGCCAAATGGGGCACTATACTCAATGATTGGTCTAATGAGCGAAGAGTAGAGAGAGACAATGACCTCTTTCTTTCTGGATGCAAAACCCTTGGTAATGAGATGTGCCACATAGAAGGACTTTCTGACCACAGTGGTAATGTGGTGGTCAAAGGAGGGGTTGCTGTCAACATGCATCCCAGATCTCTTATAACACCTTCAGTGTTCATTGGGGTCCCATCAATGTGGTAATTAGTGGGAAGTAAGTTTTTACCAAAGAGGATGATGACGCATTTTTTAGCATTAAGCTTAAGGCCATGGCTTTGACACCAGTCACTGGTCAGTGAGGCCTTTCTGTAGGATGTCTGCATCACTTGAGGGGTTAATAATGGCTCCTAGCTTGCAGTCGTCTGTGAACTTGGTCAGCCAGAGTCCCTTGTTGGCCTGGACCTCTGAGAAGTAGATGCCGAACAGGAGAGGATCTAGGACTAATCTCGGTGGGACTCCACTTGTGGCTGGTTGGCAGTCTGACTTGGAGTCAGCTACTTTCACACTGTGTGTTCTATCTGTGAGCCAGTTTGCAAGCCACCTAGTGATATAGGGGTTGATGCCTAGTTTGGTGGGTTTATCAATAATAACTGAGTGAGGAATGGTATCAAAGGCCTTGGCCAGATTTAGCTGTATGCACTGCCTTACCTTCATCCACAGCCCTGGTGGCTAACTCAAAGAAGTCAACCAGGTTGAGCAGGCATGATCTCCCTTTCACAAATCAAAATTGCGTGGGGTCTAGAGTTTGGAGATTTCCTATATCTTTGTTAATCAGGTCCATAATGATGCGCTCCATAGCTTTACATATCAGACTCGTCGGGTTAATGGGGTGATAATTCCCAGAGTCTGTAATCGCTCCCCCTTTATGGAGAGGGATGACTGCAGCAGTGCGCCATTCAGTAGGGAAAAAGCCTGAGGTGAGGCTGTGACTGAACAAGGCACATAGATGTGGTGCCAGGTCGCTTTGTAGGTCATGTAGAACACAGCCAGGGATATTATTGGTTCTCATGGAAGCTGTATTCCTAGTCTTGGACAATGCAGCTTTAACCTGTGCTGCAGTAATGCTGGGTGCTTGGCATTCTTCCAGTATTGTGATTGGTCCTTTAGGGGGGAGAGAGGGGTAAAGTTGGCACTGAATCTGTTGGCCAGTATGTTGGCAATATCTGTTGGCTGAGTATAGTAGGTGCCATTGTGCAGTATCTCAGAGCAAATCTGGGTATTGCCGTGGAGGTTCTTGATATAACAATAGAAGGCTTTGTGATTGTTTTTAATGTCTGCTGCAATTCTGCCTTCATAGCGGGCTTTAGAGGATTTGATGAGAGATCTGAACTTTTTGTTGAGGCTAATAAGGGAGTTTTTCCAGTCTTGGGACTTCACCTTTTTCTACAACAGTTTCTTCCTTCTGTTGCAGAGTTTATTAATGCAGGGGACCACCAGTCTGACTTCCTTTTTGCGGAGGAGAGCATCTTATTTCTGTTGGGTATAGCTAGTTCCATGCATTTGTCTTCATGTTTGTACAGTGTATTGGTGTATAACTTGGCAGTCATGCAGCTATTTTCCATTGGCATGTGTGCTGTGAAGTTAGCCACCTATGTTTTTCAGCTTTGGAAAAGTTTTTCAAGGTGGTTTCCTTTGCAGGGAGTGTGGGTGAGATGTGGATTTCCATGGTGATTAGTTTATGGTCATATCTGACCAGGGCTGGAGATCTGACCAGGGAGGGATTGACTACTGGTGTAGAGCAATGGTCGCCCATGTTAGTAATAAGCAGGTCAAGGATGTTGCTTCCTCTAGTGGGGGTCAGAATGAGCTGGTCCACGGCATTGGAACTGATGAATTCCAGGAAATGTTGGGCCAGTATATTGGTGCTTGAGTAGTTTTCCCAGTTGATGGAGGGGTAGTTGAAACTCCTAGTAAGAGAGTGTTGGACCTTGATAGATTCCAGGGTGCTTAGGAATGTGGAGTGAGAGTCTTGGGACATGGTTGGGGACCTATAGCAGGCTATGATCTGGATCGCCATCTTACCCAATGTTAGTTGTACCTGAAGTATCTCAGATGCATCATCCTGGGCTACTAGTCTGGAGGTGTGCATATCCTTTATGAATATGGAGACACCACCTCCTTTGGAGCTTCGGTCCAGGTTTCAGGGTCAAAAGGGGTGGCAAGAGCCTTAGCCAGTACCCGGAAACCCAGGGGTGACAGATGCAGGCCATCTCTGGCAAAACATCGAAGTCTGTCAATTATGCTACCCCAAGCAGACAGATACTAGATCCCCTTAGAATGACACTAGAAACTTAGCCAATTGTTGAAGTCAATCATTTTTTGTTTGTACTGTGGTGTCATTCTGGGTGATGGTAAGATACTGCTCAGAGCTAGTGCCATACCTGCCTGGACCACATAATTGGAGAGCCCCACCATGTATCTTTTCATGTAGTCCAGGGAGGTGCATCTCAGGTCATTCACACCCTCATGGACAATGACAGAGTTATACTTGTACTTGTTGTGGAGTGACTTGAGTGCATGTGTTATATGTCGGATTCTGGCACCTGATAGACAGCTGACTGTTTTCTTGTCCTTATTCAACCTAGTGAGTGGGACATCTGTGTGCCTCACTATTGAGTCACCTACGATTAGTGTATTGGGCAAGGTGTTTAGCCTTAGGGGCTTACATTGAGGAGCACACTGTGGAGATGAGCTATGTGTCCTGTGGTTTGTGCTGTGTTGTGGTGGTTGAATGCATTTCTGTCTTGGAGGTCTCTGCTGTTTGGGTAAATTTTTATTGAGAGCCTCCGTGAAGTGGTTTGTGTTTTTATGTGAGAGCTGTGATAGTGGGTGTTCTGGAGGGCTATGTGTTCCATCTGGTTGGTACAGGTGTTGACCTTCTCCTCTTGACCAGCTAGTCCAGTCTTGGCTGGAGAGTGTATATGTTCCAGTTTGATGATATAAGTGCATCTCTCACAAGTCTGAGTGTTGGGAGGTAAGAGGAGAGAGTTGTCTGTGAACATGATGCAGTTGCTGCACTGCCTCAGAATGCCCAAGTACACCAGGTTAATAGGAGCAAGCACAAAGAACTGACCTTTAGACATCACAAGAGGGGTGGTCATAACTACTAAGTACTGTAGCTATTTCCATGAAGAATGACTGGTGCTGATGGCACTTAGGTGTGCTACAATAATTGCTACAAAAAGCTGTTGAAGTGCAAAGTGATGAGGCTATTTGAAGTGCAAGAGAGAAAGAACTAGCAAGATCTAAGGGGAAAACTGAAGAGCAGACTTTCTGGCATCGGTAATAGTTTACTCAGCTCAGTACTATAGTGTGGAGCATAAACAAGCACAGACCCATACAAATGCAGGCTTTTAAACCAGAAAGCTGAAAAAGATGGAAAAACTGCCCTAACAGCCAATAAACTACAATTTCTGGCCAGAAACTATAACTCTTCTGGTAGATAGGCTACCTAGTGCTTACCACTCCCACTGATAAGCTAGAAGGCTTCCTTCCAGTGCAGAAAGGCTTGGGGGGCTTAGAAGCTTACAAACAGTTCTGGATACAGCAAATCTGTATCTGGACTAGACTAGTTACAGGAAAGGTGGAAAACAAGAGCAAACGTGGGTTTTTAAACCAGAAAGTTGAAAGGGATGGAAAAACTGCCCAAATGGCCTGCGTTGCAGGATTCAGAAGGTGCCAATGTTGGCATCCCTGCCTCCTCCAAAGGCCTTAACTTTCATTTCTTACTTTCAAACTCTTCTTCCCTTGGCCTCCATTACAGCCAGGGAGGTTTAGAGAGCTCTGGGTTTCATGGCTTCCACCATTCTGATGCTCCCTGTGGCCAAACTCCACATAAGGAACTTCCAGTGTTTTCTGAAGTCGGTGTGGATTCAATATGTGCATCCTCTCTATAGTTTTCTCCCTTGTCTCAAGAAGGAACTTCTATGGCAGATTCAGCAGATGTCTCTGAATCCAGGGCTCCCTTTTCATCATCCACTTCCCTCTCAGGATCTGTTCACAGAAGCTTCAGATGTGGGATGGGGAGCAACGTTTGGCTCCCTCAAGGTTCTGGGATTGTGGTCACCATGTCAGCAGAAGGAACACATCAGCATCAAAAAGATTAGAGCTCTTATGCTGGGTCTTCAGGCCTTTTATCCTTTTTTTCTCTGCAGGACCTCTCAAAGTATTCACAGACAATACCACAGCTATGTGGTATGTCAACAAATGGGAAGACAAGATCTTAGCTTCATTGCCAGCAGGCACTTCTGGTATCAGATCTGGCTGTCAACTATCAAATGACTCTTCAGGCAGTTTATATTCTTTCAGATCAGAACATTGTGGCAGACGCTCTGAGCATTTCCTTTACTTAATCCCATGAATGGATGCTTCACAGGGATGTGTTTCTGGGCATTGGTCACTAGTAGCGTACTCCTCAAGTAGATCTCTTTTCACTCCCACTGAGCAGACAACTTCCTCTGTTTTGTGCAAGAGTCCCAGGTTCTCTGGTGTGGAAGGTGGTTACCCTCTCATCCTCTTGGAAGGGGATGTTTCTTTATGCATTCCCTTCCCTTCCTCAACAGGATGCTCTCGAAATCTTGATGGCTCCCTTTTGGCAGCGACAGCAGTGGTTCTCTCTACTTCTGCATATAGCCAAGGGCAACCATCACAAGTTACCTCACAGGGTGGATCTACTAAAACAATACAAGGGATCTCTCATCCATCCCCACCTGTCTATGCCTCAACTGACATTGTGAGGGTTTTGCTTCCTCATAGACACATTTTTTTCTGAGGACATGCTGCAGGTCTTGCAGGAGGCCAGGAAACCTACCACTAGGAAATCCTACTTATCTAAATGGAAGAAGTTTTCTATTTGGTGTCTCTCTCATAACCTGGACCCACTTACTGTGGGTGTTCCTTTGGTTCTCTCTTATTTGTGTGAGTTGCTCAATGCTGGTTTGGACTACTTTTCTATTAAGGCCCACTTATCAGCTTTTTCTGCTTGTCTGCCTTTAACTCCTCTGTTTGCTTCTAGATTTTAGGATAAGCAATTTCTTAAAGGTGTTCTTAATATTAGACCTCCAAGGAAGCCTTTTCCTCCACCCTGGGATATTAATTTCATATGGAGAAATTGACTCAGGCTCCTTTTGGGCCTGCTGTTTTGGCATCCTTGCAACATTGTTCTTGGAAAACATTTCTTTTGTTAGCTCTTACTTCTGCCAGATGGGTGTCTGATTTGCAAGCCCTTATGACTTGTCTACCTTTTTTGATATTCCATGAGGACAGGGTGTCCTTGCATACCAACCCTTCTTTTATGCCCAAGGTGGTTAATGAGTTGTCGCTTAAATAGTCTATTAATTTGCCAACTTTTTTCCCTCTCCATATTCTGACAGTGAGAGGGTGCTGCATACCTTAGACATGCATAGACAGCTCAGATTTTTCTTGGATAAGACTAAAGCTATCAGAAAATATGATCAGTTGTTTGTTTTCTTTCATCCTAGGTCTTTAGGATTGGCTGTTTCCCAGCAAACTATTTCTACTTCGATGTCAAAGGCTATTTCTTTTTGTTACTCTTTTTATGGCGAGAGCCTTCCTTCTTCTCTAAAGGCTCATTCTACTACAGCTGTGGCTTCTTCTTGTGCTTTTTTCAAGGGTTCACTAATTCTAGTCTTGAAACAGCTTCCTGGACTTCTTTGCATACTTTTACCAAACACTGCAAGTTGAATGATATCTCCAGAGCTTGAGCTAGTTTTGCAAATGCCATTCTTCATGGCTTCTTAGAGGGCTCTACTGCTGTTTCCTCCTCCATGTTTCTTCTTGAGCTTTGGCACTCTTCCATACGTTATGGATACTGCACCGGTGAATGAAAGGACATACTACAGTTGTGTAAAATCTTACCATAACGGTAGATGTCATTGCCTTAACTGCTGCAGTGTTCACTCACTCCCTCCATCCCCCTAGTCTTTTTTCTTTCCTGGATGTGCTGATTCTCTTTGTGTTTCCTTGGACTGCTGTTCCTACTGGGGTAATAATTTCTGTGGATGGTACGCCTGAACATCACCTTTATGCCCTACATTACATGAGGAGTGTTTAGGTGATGTTCAACATACTTTAAAGCAATGGTAGGCTTTGGTAGATTGGCCAGATGATGGGCTTCATGGTATGAATACTGCTGCGGTGAAGGCAAGGACATCTACCGTTATGGCAAGATTTTACACAACTGTGCCTTCTAGGTGTTCAAATTATTCTTGCTGGTATTCTATCAAACATGGGGTCAAGGGTGGTATTGAAACCACCCCTACACAGTGTTAGTGCAATGATTAATATGTTATTGCATCTTTAATACTCCCCCTGCCTGTGTATCATCATTATTTATGCCATAAAAATGTATTGGCTGTTCAATATAATTATCTTGCAGAAATGTCGGCAATAGCCATCTACCGGTATTGTCCTTAAAACATTTTTTCATTATAGCTTTTACAGAGATGAATATTAGAATAGCCACATTTTACATGGCAGATTTCACACTACTCAAAACTGTTTTCCCTTTCTAAATCTTAGCTAACATGCCCTCATTTTTTTCTTTACTTTGTTTTCTTGCCAGTAAATGATATGGGGATATTTTCTCTTTAACTGTTCTACTACTGATTTAATTTTGTTTGTGGCATCACTTGGTTGAGCAAGAGAGACAGTCATAAGATCATATACCAGAGTGGCCAATAGACTTCCTCCTGGTAAGAAAAGGAAACACTCAGTAAAGTCACCAGCCCTGTCCATATCAAAGACTTAGATAACAACCAAATTGATTCCACCTCCTTGTGCAGATATCATGGCATTTGGACTGATAAATCCCTTAATTTCCAACACCACATTCAGAAAGCAGCCTTAGACAAAGGTGCCCTGCTTGCATGACTCAGGTCCTACTTTTTCAACCTTCTTGTAAATTTGTGTATATTTGTTTACATCTATGTTATGTTATGTTATGTCAATATACTGCATAATTTAGTTATACCTTTAATTTTACTTTACTGTTGATGTGTAACCTGGGTGAATGTTGCATGTGGTCAGATTTGATCAGGTCTCTCCCCCAGTAAACAACATTAAATAAGTAAATATTTACTGTTCACATTAGTCTGGCCTCAGCTAGCAGTTATTCTAATAATATCATGTTTGTCATTTTGGTAGATATTTCAAACAATACTTGGAACATGATCCTGAGGATTCTGTTCTCTGCATCTTGTCCTCAGTTATTTCTGGGCTTGCAGAGCCCACATTATTCTCTTCCTGTGATTGTGACAGATGTTCATGGGGACACACTGATTCTGCCATCAAGCAACTTTTCCTTGGCTCCTTCTTGATTTGCCGGTTTTGAAAGTGATGTTTCCACATTGTTTTGCTTCTTTGGAGCAGAAAACCTAATAGGTTTGTCATTAATGTGGCTGTCCCTACATTTTACATCTACAACAGCAGGACTGGACTTCAAAATCTCAGCATATGGTTTCCTCAACCCTCCCAGTCTTTAAGGAATCCTTCTGCATCAGTTGGCAATAATAATTAGAAAGTTTGTGTTCCTGTGGTGATCTGTAGCAGAGATTGATAATACAATGTTACTTCAAAGCCGACTTACCTTGCCATCTTAGATAAAGAGCCAAGATGTTGTGTTTCAAGAAAAGGGTTTCACTATAATCTGTCCTCTCCATATTACTAACAATCTTAAAGTTGTTATTCAGATGTCTGGCTTTTATCAGAATACATTCTCAATCACTGAAATCCAAACATTTAAAAATAAAATGCCCAAGGTATAATACGTTCACTTTCTTGGATTGTATTATGTGTGTCCTTTCTAAAACAGGTGGTTGCTCAGCTTCTAATAAAGTTTGCATTTCTTTGGAAATGAAAGACAAGAGGTCATGTCCCTCTATCCTCTCAAGTAGTCCGAGGAGCCTAAAATTATTTCTATGAACCCTATTTTCTAATTCATCTATCTTGGCTTCCATTTGTAGATTAAATCAGTGACATGCTTTGAGTTAGAACTTACCGTCAGCCTCTGCTTTTTAAGATCTTGCTGTTGAAGGAATGCTTGCTGAATATTTTCCAGCTGCTAATCATGTTTCAAGGTAGTTAGCATAATTGGGAGCAAAGCTACTGTAGTATTATGCATAAGCTGAGTAAATGTATCCAGTGCTGCTCAAATTGCTCTAATATCTTCAGCTAGATTCGCACATGATTTTGCCATCCTGGATTTCTCTGCCCTGGCCAAATTGCAAAAAACAAACCGAAAATATCCAAAATCTTTTTCTTTTGATCAATTGTCTTTTCATTCAAAACTCACCTATATTCCATTCTTGTCTCTGTCCTTAGGATGCTGTCAGTTTATTTTCCTGAAATGCGACAACACCACGAGGAGCTGTGAATTAAGACCTGCTATCTCTGCATGTGCCCATGCACACCTTTAAAAGACCTGAATTTATCTGCTTGTAAGTTGGATACCTTATCAATAATGGACCACTAGCTGACTGAGAAATGTTGTTGGAATCAGAATTTAGGCACTAATGTTCTATAAAGTTGTGTGATTGTTAGGGGTTGGCATAAAGGTTAAGGTGTTGACCTCTGAGACACAAACTACAGGGTTTCATTCTCACCATTGAGAGGAATTGGCTAGGCCTTGAAAAGCACATATAGCATAAGTAAGTACTAGACTATCACTAAAAAAAGACTGTATCTTTTTAAAAAAATCATATTTAGGCATTAATTGTCATCAGAGATCATCTAAGCTGCTTAAATGATTTAGACTTTTTAAAGTATTAGCATACATGCAGAGAATCAAAATAAGAATTTGAAGCAGAAAAAGTCATAACTTCAGTTATAAGCAGATGGGCATTTGCTAGAAGGAGTAAAATGCCCAACAGGTAAAGCTGAATACTGAAGCAGGACTGATCCAGCCAGCCAAATCAGGTAGGAAATCAGGTTCAAGATCATATGGCAGGTAGAGCTCGCACACCTGCCACCAGTGTCACTGGGTGTATATCACATGCTCGAAACATCAAACCATCAAACAACACAACATAGAACTCATAACCGTGAAAGCTGAAAACAGGGAAAGTTGAGGAACATCGAATTCTTTCCCAGAGAAAGAATTTGGTGGGCCGTTTCCGTGGCTTCACTATTTCCTCCACTGTGGTGCGATCCTGGAGTTGGTATATTTAAGTGGGGGGGGGGCAAAGCCCCCCACATTAGAAATTGTTTGTAGTGTTTGTGTGTTTCATGTTTTTTTGCTGGAACAGCGATTTTTTTCCCAGGGAAAAAAATCACTGTTCTCAGCTTTTGGCATTTTCAGTTTTCACGGTTATAAGTTCGATGTTGTGTTGTTCTATGTTTTTCTGTTTCGAGCATGTGATATAAACCCCTGTCACCTATGCAGTAATGTGCATCCATTGAGAGAGACCATTATAAGAGGCAGTTAAGGAATCTGTTGAAGAATATTTTGTATAAAATGTGAGCAAACTGTAATTATTTTGCAAATGGTATATAGTACATAAATGATATTGAAAGTACATTATTGATTTATTTATTTTTTACATTTGCTTACTGGGAAAGTCCGACTGGACAAATTGTCCTTTTTCAGTGGAGGCCCATGGAGAAAAGCTTCACATTATACACAAAGATTGTATACAAAGGAAAAAAAAATCAGAAATGGTCGTGGCAGAAAGGTAAAGGGCAGTAAAGGAATACATGCATATAATGAATGAAAAAGTAACACATAAATAAAGCAAGGACTCTACAGAGATCTGTGAAATGGAAGTTGGGATCAATTATTATGTGGTAGCAGTAAGTCACAATCCCTAACAGAAGGAGCCACATGCAATAATATCAATTATCCATCATTTTCTCTTACAGAATTGATCAAGTTGCAAGAGCCATAGTTCCTTCAGATGTAACTCAGAAAGTTGTTGCTCCAAGACCCTCTCAATGGGATAGGAAAGCTGGCCATTAGACAGTTTGTCTTATCTGCCCCCCTAAACTCAGGTCATTGTGGCACACAGAGACACTCTACCCTTCTGCTATTGAGTTGTGCCTCAATGGTAATACTTTCATATTTGTTTCAAGCAGGGAAGATGCCTGCCTTGTCACTATGGTAGCATGCCAGCCTTCAAGGCTGGTATTTTTGTTGGTACACAAAAAAATTTCATCCATACCATGTCCTCATATCTATAAGATTAAATTTCATTGAACAAGTCAGATGCAGATCTAGAAATTGACAATGTGCATACTACACACACACACACACACACACACACACACACATATATATATATATATATATATATATATATATATATATATATATATATATATATATATATATATATATTTAGCTTACCATTTGACCTTTCTTTCCTGGAGATCCTGGAGGTCCATGTTCACTAGTTACACCCTAAAACAAATATATAAGATGACAAGAACACATCAAAAATTTTTGGAAAACAGAGCTCATGTAAAAAAAAAATAAAAAAAAATGCTAGGTCAATAGGATCTGCCAGTAAATCCCGAAGAACCATATAGCTCTGGTTCTAATGTGAATGCAATAATTTTACATATAACACTTTATTTAATCTCTTTTATGACCATGTAGAACACTAGCAAAGTTATCAGTGAAAAAAAATCTCCATTTTATATGTGTTATAAATATTTATCTGGATGTTAGGAATGAATAACATAGACTCAGATATAACCTCTGCTCAGAAGGGCAGAATCTAAGCTGTACTAGGAACTGAACTTCACTTCCAGTATACAGGTCTAGGCTGATCATCTAAGTGCAAAGCTGCATGTAGTACATATTAATACAAATTATGCTGACAGCAAAATATGCAAAGTTATTTTATCATTTTTCTGTAGGTGATAATCACCCCCAAATGTCCTGCACAGGGTACTGTGCACTGTAACCCTTAATAAAAGGAATCAGCTTAGAAGATGTTCCATACTGGCCAAAATGGAGAAAGTCTCCTTACAGAACTCACTGTTTTTTTTTTTTTTGGTGGAGATGTAGTTTTGACAGCATTGCATGCATCTAATTAACTGATTCCTCCTTTCTTGTACATAAGCCATATTTTAAACTGTGGTACAGGTGCCTGTGACCTTTCCGAAAACAATAGAGTCGAACTACATATAGGAACATGCATACATTGGCAGGCAGAACATGAGCCTAAGCTGGACAAATGGTGGAAACAATCAGGCACTTAATAAAGATTGTGGTGTGAAATATGTTTCTGAAAAAAAAGAACATATTTGTAACTTTAAAATGTATATTATTATATACTTACTCGGTCATATGAGGACCACACTGCAATTGTAAGGTGAACTTACAGGAAGATAAAAGGTACTCCCTATATGCAGGGTTTATTTTTAATAATTTCATTGCAAATCTGTCTGGTCTTTCTTTATGCATGTTATACATCATTGATCTGCTTCTCTTGTTCACACAAGAGGCTAGGTTAATTCTCAGTTCTTCCTACCAGAATTTGCTTACAGTTTTGCATATTTCTCTTTGTTAAGTAGTGGAGAATGGGGATTACATTTCCAAAGAAAAGTAAAAACTATTACACAGATCGATCATGATAGCATGCCTTTGTATTTTGCAGATTTTATTGTATTTTGTCACTCAACTGTCATAGTGAATGTGTGTGATTGTGTTTGTATTTGTGTAAGTAACTACAAGCTCACACTCAAGTTTAATAGGTGACTGAAAGAGAAAATGGTGCACTTCTGCATTGTGGGCTGAAGAGCAATATTATAAGTAACTCCAAAAAATGAACGAAACACTCCCAGTAAAAAACAAATAAATGAATCACAACTAGGAGCTCCAAAGGACCAGGACTGGATTTCAAAAGATTTTTTATGTGTAAAAAAACAGGAACTGAGGTGGTAAAAACATAAAATAACAAGATAATGGTTAAGCACTTTCATCTTGTGCATTAAAAGACATCATTAACCATTATTTTGTGTTTTTACCACCTCAGTTTCTGTTTTTTACAAATAAAAATATTTTGTAATCCCGTCCTGGCCCTCTGGAGCTCCAAGTTGTGATTCTTATAAGTAACATTTTATGTTTTTTTTATTTTTCCTTTTGTTGACTATGCTAGATAGGATAAATTTGGCCAGAGGATTGAGGGAATTCCTCTACTCTTTGGAGCTGCTTGATGGCGCTGGAGGGCTACTACAGCAGCAAGGAAGAGACCTAAGGGAAGCAGTAGCAGCACAGAGGAGGAGAGAAAAACTATGGAGGGTTTGGAGGTGGAAAATGAAAATTCAGAGAAACATTTATTTGATATAGAGCTTCAGAAGGTAAACTGGGACTCCTGTTTGGTGGATGTATTTTACAAATCAACAGTGTTTAGTTGTCTCCATGGAAAAGGAAGCAAGTGAGTCTGTTGAAGTGGTGCAGATAACAGTGTGAATGATATGTGTGGGTACATGGACTGTTGTGTAAAATAAACACTCAGGGGAAGTGTGTGCATTGAATAGGTACGCACAGATGAATTGTGGGAATGAATACAGAGAAAGAGGGCAGGTGAACCAACCTAATGTATAGCAGATGAGGGTATGTCATTGGAGGACAGTTATAGCAGCAACACCAATCACATATCAATCTGGTACCTTAGAGACTGCACAGTGAAACTGTATTATGTGACTGTCACACAAGGTGACATAACAATGTTGAGGATGTCTGTGTGATATAAGTATCCTTACATGAATAATGCAGAGGACATCTATCAGACATGTTAGATACAATTGGGACAGGGTGCATATTGTGAAGCTGTGCAAACTGATTTGCCTGAATATGTGTAATCTTAGCAAAGGTCTCCAGCAAATTGGACAAAGGTAAAGGGTCATGGACAACATTAAAGGAAGCAAACAAAATCATGGACAATATCAGAATAATTCCCCCGGTAATCTCATGTCTCTGATATAACACATGTGACTGAGAGTGATCAGAGATGATTCTGCCCAAACACACTTATACAGCTATTATGATATGTCCACACTCTATGGGGGTAATCACACACACTGTCCAAGCACCATAACACCTGCTGGAGGTGTTAGGAGGGACACTGCTATACCTGTATGTGACATAATGATCAATACAGGCTAGATGGCTGGTGTGCATGGCATATATATGTATATATATATATATATATATATATATATATATATATATATATATATATATATAGCACAATTCACACTGTCACTAATGTTATCCATGCCATTAATGTTGTCAAACACCTATGTATGTACTGTGTGTATTACCAGAACACATAGCACACATGCACCTGGTGAAACAACTTGATGAGGGTTCTGCACCATCAGACAGTAATGTTTATGCACCAAAAAGAATACCTAGGCATGGCCAATATGTATGACAGCTCACTGTGACAAAGGTGGTACATGTCAGTTACACAACACTGGAAGATCTCTAAGGAGGTAAATGAAGAATGTTGCATTATACTCAGTTATTGGTGTGATGAAGGCTCTAAACTATGGAGGTATTATGGCCCCTGTTGTGGTTGTCCTTCATACTCAGTAGCTGTGTTACATACAAGGGAGTAGTCAGCACTGTGACCACATGCTGGTTGATGTTCCACTTACCATTTACCCCAGGACACAGGTCACTTACCTATTGGTCTGATTATAGGGTGTGATATCTGCATTATACTTGGGTTGTGTGTTTGTTTCCTGATGTAACAAATTGTTTTCTTGTTATTTCAGGTATTGTCATGGCTGTGGCAGCAATCTTTGGTGTGTGTTGATACTGTCTGTATTATACTAATGTCACAGATGTAGTTAATGATTGCCCACAATCTGTAGTCCTTCAGACAGCTGTTTAGACACAGGATGTGTATGCCATCTGTGATGTCCATCTCTTAAATAATGGACAGGAAAAGGCCTAGCTGACAGCCCTGATGTACAGACCTGATTGCTGGACCTGAGATATAGGCCACTTCATGCAAGTCAACATTTTTAGATGCATACACTGGTCTACCCACTTGGTGATATATGCATATATGACCACATCTGACAGTGTTGAGTGACTACCTCATTGTGTCAAATGTCTTGTGCTTGTCAAGTTCAAAAGGCTGATAGTATTGTCATCATGCATACCCTCAGTGACCTCTTCGAGGACATCTAACAGATGTAACAGACATGATGTAGCATTAACAACTCACACAGGTCCGCTGCACACAGCAGGGATATCATTAGTGTCCATGATGACATGTTGGTCTACCTCACAGAAGAGGAGAGTCAAGATGTCTCTATACATGCATGCATCAGGTGCTGCCCTCCCAACTCACATGCATGCATGTTGAAAACAACCTTCTACAGCAGCACAGTCTGTGTGGAGGGTGTGTTGAAGTGTGTATTAAACCACGTCAGGAAGGTGTATGTGATGAGTGATATTATAGGTGATCTGTGATGTTGTCACAATCTATTGATTCTGTGTGATAGGCCAGGATGAAGGTAAGACAGTACATAGTGGCTATCCTCAACTGGCCTATGGTTTGAACACAATCTCCCATGCAGGGATCATTGAGAAACTCTTCCATCTGGGGATTAAACCTCATTCACTAGATGGGTAACCAATTGGCTTACTGACAGAACACATACTGTGAAAGGTGGTGAATCAACCTGTACCAGTAGAGCTGTCACCATTCTTGTAACCCAGGGATCTATGCTTGTTCCTTTACTGTTTGGAATCTATTTCTCAGCAGTTCAGGTATACAGCCTTTGGCTTACCGCATTTGCTGATTCTTGCTTACTGGGTGCAATCTTTGAGTCCACCTATGTTGATAACATACTACAGGAGGGGCTAATACAGACAGATGAGTAGTGACAACGCCACACAGTCTGCATAATGCAAACATGTGACTTTATTCTGGCCTACTGAAATGTGGAATTCTGTGATAATTACAGCATTGACAACGGTCCCACTATGCTGAAACCCAGTGATGCAAGCACTGGGAACACATGTACATAGCACTCTGAACTTTGACCTCCATGTTTCCACACTGGTATTGAAAGCCTATGTTGTTAACAACATAAGTTGTGCCATAGTATTCAAATCTCAGGATTATATTAGAGCACTGACCCTGCCCTAGTGGGAATAGTGCACATCCACAAATCAGATATAGCTGATGACATCAGCAGTGTCTGGCGAGGAGAATATGGCAATAACAGTGTCCCACATTCTGGAGTAAAAGGCTCCTTATAATGTCAAGCAAGTGCTTACACACACACACACACACACACACACACACACACACACACACACACACACACACACACACACACACACACACACCAGTTGACTGCAGGAGACTACCTAAATAAACATACTGCAGAACTCTGTATTTAAACAAAGTGCCACAGCTGAAATCTGACTTGGAGTGTCTCAGGCAACACTTAATAGCTAATGACATCAGCGGTATCTGGTGAGGAGAATAAGGCAATAACAGTGTCCTGTCCTACATGCTGGTCTAAAAGGCTCTCTGTAATGGCAAACAAGTGCAGACACATACACACACACACACACACACACACACACACACACACACACACACACACACACACACACATGCACGCACACACCAGTTGACTGAAGTGAGGAATAGAACCTCTACCTATCTAATTAAACAGACTACAGAACTCTGTATTTAAGGCAAGATCCACAGCTCATGTCTGACTTGGAGTGCCTCAGACAACACTTTATAGTTGATGACATCAGAGGTGAATGGTGAGCAGAATATGGCAATAACAGTGTCCTACATGCTGGTGTAAAAGGCTCTTTGTAATGTCAAGCAAGTGCACGCATGTGGCGCGTGCACACACACACACACACACACACACACACACACACACACACACACACACACACACACACACACACACACACACACACACACACACACACACACACACACACACACACACACACACACACACACCAGTTGACTGCAGTGTGAATAGAACCCTTGCCTATCTAAGTACACAGAATACAGAAATCAGTACTTTACTCAAGCCCCATGGCACAAGTTTGATGTTCACAAGACTGTAGGTCAACTTATAACAGATGACATGAGCACAGCATGTTGGAGAGAAGATGTTGGGAGGCCTGCATGAAATGGATGTGTAGGCATGTGCAAGTATCAAAATACTGACAATCCATGGGATTAGAGTGGTAACTCTAGGATATACACTTCTGCTCTTCTGGCTACACACACACACACACACACACACACACACACACACACACACACACACACACACACACACACACACACACACACACACAGTTGACTGCAGTGAGAACAAAACACCCTACCTAAGTACACAGACTACAGAACTCAGAACTTTACTCAAGTGCCATGACACAAGTCTGCCTTTTACAAGACTGCATGTCATCTTAGAGTGGCTGACGTTAGCACGGCATGTTGGAGAGAAGATGTTGGGAGGCCTGCATGAAATGGACCTGTAGGTATGAGCAGGTATTAAAATACTGTCAATCCATGGGATTGGAGTGGTAACTGTAGGATACACCACACTTCTGCTCTTCTGGCACACATTTGATTGCAGTGAGAACAGAACTCCTACCTTTTTAAGTAGAGAGACTACAGAACTCAATACTTTATGCTAGTGCCACAGCACACGTCTGACTTTTACAAGGTGCAGGTCAACTTATAGTGGATGACATCAGAAGGGCATGTTGGAGAGAAGATGTTGGGAGGCCTGTATAGGTTCATATCTTCATAGGTTCATATGAGGTTACTAGCCTAATGGTCCTAGGGCATTTACAAGCCTAGCTATGTAAAAACAGAGGTACCCTTATTGAGCATAGTTAGATGGTCATTGTTAGGGGAGCGATTTTTTGATAAGCACCAAATGTCCCTGTCCATGAAGGACATAGGTGCCACCCCAGGTGGTGAATTAAGAAGCACCCATCCAGTTGTCAAGGTTACACTTGAATAGGGTCTTTGAGGAGTACTGCTTCACATGCAGTGGGAACCTATTACAGAGGAATAGCAATCGCTGAGAGATATAGATGTCTCCCCAGCATGTTATGTTTATGTCACAAGCTAGGTTGGGATCCCTGGAGCAAGTTATTGTTGTCTCATTTGATTTGCAGATGTCCAGCATTTCCAGTAGGGCAGGGTATGAGACTGCTCTGTAGGCCAGGCATAAGTTACCTCTCAGCAGCCTGCATGATACTGAGTACAGTGGCACATCTTTCAGTCTTTCCATGTATGTCATGTTTTGGAGGTTCTGGATTATCCAGGTCACAAACCTCTGTGTTTTCTCCACTAACTGCAGGCTTCTGGTGAAGTACAGAGAGAAGGGAGCATTGTACTCAATTATTGGTCTGATAAGGGTAGAGTACAGCAGAGCTATGACCTCCCTGGTCATGGATATGAATATAGAATGTGTTTCTCACTACTATGGACACATTGTGATTGAAGTGTAGATTGCTATCAACATGTGTTTCCAAGTCTCACAACACCATGTTTGAGCTTAGAGAGGGGTGTGTGTGTGTGTGTGTGTGTGTGTGTGTGTGTGTGTGTATATATATATATATATATATATATATATATATATATATATATATATATATATATATATATAGCATAATTAGCAGGGGTACTTCTTTGAAAAAGGGGACAATGAAACATTTTTTGGTTTAAGGTTCAGTCCATGAGTTTGGCACCAGTCATTTGTCTGTGTCAACCCCTCCTGTAATATGTTAACATAGTTGGGGGGCTCTATATGACTGTGTCAGGTTGACAGTCATCAGTAAACTTGGTAAGCTACAGACTATCTACCTTTACCTGGACTTCAGAAAAATAGTTTCCAAACAGTTGAGGGGCCAGCACAGATCTTTGTGGTATTCCACTGGTAAGTGGTCTAGTGGTGAAGATGTAGTCCCGAACTTTGACAGTGTGTGTCCTGTCAGTGAAACAGTTGCCTATCCATCTAGTAATGTACAGGTTAATCCCCAGATGGGAGATTTTCTGTGTGATACCTGAATGGGGGGATAGTGTCAAAGGCCTAGAATAACTCAACATAGGTGGCATGTCCTGTTATCCCTCATCCATGTCTTTGGAGTCAGTATCAATGAAGTTTTACAGTTTATAATAAACAATAGTTCAGTTCTTTGAAAAAAAAAAAATGGGGGGTGTGTGTTTAGGTCACTCACCTTTGTGTATAAGGTCCATGTCCCTGTATCCCTCCTTCCCTAGATAAGGCTTTTTTTTGTCTTATGTCATTTTATAGTCTATATTGTTATGCATGTTAACAGATTCATGTGCATTGCATATCACACAACATTTGATATTAACTTTTGCAGTATAGATGATATATGTATGAAAAAAGTACCGAGGCACCAGGGTTTCAGTTTTTGGGGGGAGACAACACATGGCTGTAAATATCGAATATACACATATTGTTAGATAGGGTTATGTTTTGCTGTTCCATTGTAATTTCATGTCATAGACTGGAAATGGACAGTCAACAGCAGTAATACATAATAATATTTACGTTTCCATAGTGCAGTGAGCAGCTGGGGTGTGCGATGGTTGGCAAAGTGTTTACTCATGTGAGATACACATTTCCATTACTTTTACATTTTGCATGTTGCATGTAGTTAAGCAGTGTGAAAAATGAGATGAAGTCTGATGAAGTCTGAGAGTTAGTATGAACACACTTAACACATTTATTGCTGTTAGCAGATGTGCATTGATTTAATTTTTTGCCCAGATAATACTAATACTTTTAAATAAAATTTTAATAACTAAAGTTTGATAATGTACATGAATTCTTTTATAGTACATGTGTAGCTGTGGTGTGTTCAGAGCATCAGGGTTATAAAGCAGCATTGGGACTACTGCAGCACAGCACTGTTTGTCAGCTCACTTGGGCTTGAACATGCAAACATGAGGGAAAAAAATGCAAGGGATCCATTAATTTTTTCCATATTTATTTGTTGCTATTTATGTGTGTTGTGTGTGATTCTAGGTGTTTTTCACCCAGATTCTAGTATACAGGGGAGGGGTAGGGGAAGAAAGTGGAGGGGAAGAAGGGAGCAAGCAGAGGAAGAAAAAAGGGAAGAACAATGGGATGGAAAAGAGCGATATTAGGAAATTTCAACGATCTCTGATTTCATGTGCAGTAAATGGACCATGTGCAGAATATTACTCCTGAGAGGGGGTGACACTCTCAGAGGATGCAACATGGCCAAATCAACTAAAATATTCAATTAAGAAGAAAGATAAAAAAGAAAGAAAAGCATAAAAGAAATTTTAAGCTTGATATGTTTTTTCAATTCAGTAAGAGAGGACTGCTGGGTAAGGGAAGTAGGTATGTCTAAGTCAGGTAAGTTGGGTAGGTGAGGAAGCAAATACAAACAAACAAGACAAGACAAGAGACAGGGATGTAAGGGACACAAAAGGGTGGGGGACACCATGAATGGGGTGAGGTAGGACACAATCCAGGCTCATGCCCATCAAGCTTGGAGACAGTGAGAATCGACTCCTCACCCACTGGACTGCCATCACTGTCCCCTTACTCCACTGGTGGCTGGACTGTTTGACATCTTCTCCTTCTATGGACCGTGAGGGAGAACAGCCTCTCCATCTGGCATAGGCATACATCAATGGTCCAGTGCACAACCCTACACGCCAACTCTGGCATCTCCCAGTGGATGACGAAATCATCACCTCCTCCACTGCTCCTGGAAGGTACTTCTGCATCAGCTTCCAGGCAGTATGACCTGAGGGTGCAGATAGTACAGGGGAAACAGAGGCAGTGCTGCCAGGTTGGCTCTCAGACATGCTGGGCATCAGTGCTGGAGCAGGTGGAGTGGGGGCAAGCTAATCCAATGGGGCTGGCCTACTTCACTAAGCTGTGTAACATTTAGTGATGTGGTACACATAGATGACATGGAGACATTTTGACAATATATAATAGAAAATAAAAAAGAGAGATAAAGGTTGAGGTGAGAGAAAAAAAGAGATACAATTTCTACCATCATATGTGACATACAGTGCAGTAATACAGTTATACAACTCTTTCATCTGAAGTATTGCATTTAAGTATACATCCTAACGATGCACACTATACTTCAGATTGCTGAAAGCAATGCACACTATACTTCAGATTGCTGAAAGCAATCCTTGAAATGTATACACTGCAAATGTTCCAATTATACAGATAACAGTTTACAGCAGGGCATTTGTGCCATTATTATAGAGGTTTTTTTTAATTTAATGTAAAGATTATTGAAGAAATAACAGTATTGTTTAGTCGTGAATCATGGTATTTGAATCCACAGCCTCTGACTACAGTTTAATAATGGACTCCTACAACTGGTTTGTGCTACAGACTAATGCATGTATACTTGCTTTTACAGTTGGGATATGCATGCTCAATTTGATACAACTCTATAAAAGTCCAAGAAAGCTATCTTTAACTTTTAAAGCTATAATAACACTTCTCTTCTGCTGCATACATACCACTTGCTTCCCTCAGTCTCTCCAGTTGAGAAACCATGAGCCTGACAATTGAACTCACATTCGGTGGGAGCTGGGGAAAGAACAGAAGAGCATTAAGCATACCAGTCTTGCCTATATTTAGCTTTCTAATCTTACAAGTGGTCTCTTATTGTCATACTTACACATTTGTGGGATGTCTGCAGTCTCAAACTCATGCCGCCAGCAGTTAACAGTATCCCTTTTATACCTACATAGGTCATTAAAATGACACCTGCACTGTTCTTTAGTGTGTGGGATACCGGTGGCATTGGATACAGCCTGGGTCAAACTATTCCATGCCTCAGACTTGTACTGAGAACCAGAATAGTCTCCTGCAGAAGCCTTTGGCCGTGGTGCTTTACCAGGAGTCCAGTAAACATCCTGGACTCCTGGACACCCCACCTCTGGGCCCTAAACTTGGCACATTCTACTCTAAGACCAGCCATGTCTACCAGCTGAACTAGAGCAATGGAAACTGATGCTTTCCCAGCAATTCCAGTTATTGCATTCACTGGTAGTGCACAAACTTGAGCAATGATGCCAATTGAGTTTGTACGGAGTTAAGTGGACAGCAGCAGTAGCAAGCAGGGAGGAATTAAATTGAAATTTGAGGGTTAATCTGATACAAGGCATTAGTTTGAGGGGTGTCTACTGATGAAGTTTGGAAATATATATTGGAAATTTGATGGTAACTATTAGACGAATTAAGATTGCAGACATGCACTGGGGGCATAAATGTAATGACCTGATACATTTGTTTTTGCCTTTATACAATGAGGAAAATTGAACTTTACACTGTGGAATTCAAACCTAGGCATAAGGGACAAAGCATTTTCTTCCATAGTGTTGATTTTCCATCTTTACCACAGAAGAAGTGCGCTCAGACATAGTCTGGAATCATACATAAATACAGGTGACAGTTTGAGCTATTACACATGTATGTGTGTGACCTCACAAGATTATTGGATATAGATCCAGTTGTGTATGTGTCTTATGCAATTGTGAAACCCATGCAAGTCCAGATGGCAGAAGTATACTTACAGAAATATGGTAGACAGTATACCCTCAGTCATATATCTGAAAACACAGTAATTTTGTCTCAACCCTCATAGATATAAAGCATATCAGCTCTACAATCGAAAGTGTTATAAGTGAGAGTGAATATAATGGGAAGTGGAACAACAGTAAAAGTGTATGGAATATCCTGTGTATGGCAGTCTTACAGTTACACCTTTACCACAAGAATGTTGAAATAACACTTGTCTATTTTTAAATTCATTGCTATAAACTGCACTGTCACAACAGTAAAAATAGGTTGCACACCCTGTACTAGAACACAGGACCATCTGTACTCTAACCCTACTTACACCTGCTTCCACAAGACTATTTACATGACATTTTCTAATTTCCTAATCATTCTTAAGGTCTCTGTGTAGTGCAATGCCACTTAACAGGTTTGCACATGCCTAACAGATTGAATTGAATGTATCTGGTTTCAATTTTTGGCTGTCTGTGTCCTGTCTGCAGGTGTTGGGGAACATTGCTAATCCCTGTGCAACACTGCTAAGCACAGTTGCATGACGGAACACAGAAATTGCAACAATGTATTGTTTTTGACCTTTGCCCTTTTACAGATGCCCTGTTTGCAGGTGTTCTGTCTGATTCTTCGATGGGCCACTAGTCCAATTTGTGCACTGCCACGCTTCACACAAATGAGATGAGTACAGCCAAACCTGATATCCATTTTCTCCACTGGCCCATGTTTGCAATAAGTGGTACATTTCATAAACACTGGCCACCTCCAAAAAAGAAAAGAAAAGAAAAAGACAAAAGATAAAAGGGAAAATAGTTTAAATGAAGAAAGGTGATCTATGAAATAAACACTAGAAAATGTTTGTTAGTACAAATGAAATATTTCTACATGAGTCTGGATTTGAACTCTCAATGCAATGAACCTTCAAAACACAGTAAGTGTGCCATATCCCTCTTTGCCACTCAAACAGCTTTGCAGCAAGGAACTGAAATCATTCTGCATACAACCAACTGCAACATCATCTACAGTAATAGGAAACCATACAAGATGTTATTTTTACATTTATTATTTTTGGATGTAGTGCACTAAGTGATCACAAAACCAATTATGAGTATTGCTTGCAAATATGCAGCTCTGTCTTACCTCTCTGTGTTTGTTGGTCTTACCTCTCTATGTTTGTTGGTCATTCTTCTCTTATCTGACAGGTAATCTGAAACATGCAGTCTGTAAGCCATTCTATATCATTGTCCTTAAAATGTATGAAGATATTAAATGCCAACAAATGAAGGGAAGGTTGGATGTTAATGAACAGAACCTGTGAATTGTGTGCTGCTTACTTACATTTTGAACCTTGACAAAATTACATTTAAAACTTTGTATGTCCAACCTGAAACACCCACTAGATGTAGGTCTAGAGTCTAGAGTCTACATTGTTGTTGTGTTTTCCTTCTCCCTATCAGTAATCATTCACAGTTGCAATCCATTAAAAACAAACAATGAAGGAATGCCTGCACTATGTTTACATGGAGCCAAGTATCTGGGATTCAGCAGTTCTAAAGAGCTCACACCTCATTTTCATCTTCACTGTGCTGACTGCCCTGAATCTACACAATAAAAGGAAACTGTGTAGCTAGGGAAAGTGAAGGTGAGGAGACTTGTTTATGTGGAGAATGCAGAAAATAGTCTATTACTTTGGAATATATCTGCACAGATGATTACTGAACTTGAGAAGGTATGCTTGCATTTTGTTAGCTACATACTGCATATGCTGAAATGTAATTAAGAAAAATCTGTTTAATAGTTTTATATATGTATTTTGATTAGCAAAGGCTTTTACACTTGTATCTGTATGCATTAGTAGTGTACTGATGGCATGGGCATGTTTGTCATGGCATTTCACAGGTACACATGATGGCAATACCTTAACATAAAATGCTCTGTGCTGAATCTGTAGACATGTTTCAGTGACAGTTCATTTGATAACACTTTTAGCATTTCAAAGATGGTTTGTTTGCAAAATGTGTCATTTGCCTGTTTTTTATGGGGGTGAAGGAGCAAAGATGCATTTCTGTTATGGCACAAACTAGGATATGTTGCTATTGTTGCTCTCCTTTTTTTGCATCCAGCCTATTATACATATTTCAAATATCTAGACTGTTTTATGTTTCTCCAGTGGGTAATACTGAAATGCTACCTTTTCTGTTTTATCTGGGAACAGTTATTTTGTAGTTCATAGGTAGGTACTAGGCTATCGGCCCAAAGGCCTAAGTAAGCCTAGCCAACAAAGTTCCCTGGCTTATGCCACCCAAGAAATTTATTTTCCTGTGCCACTGTCGAGCAGAGACATAGAAGTGATCCCTGGGGTGTATTTTCTATTTCCCATCCATTCATCAAGATTTTTCTTGAAGAGTGCTAATGAAGAACTTTGCTTGACATAGATGGGTAGCCTGTTCTAGAGTATGGGAAGTCTCTGGGACAGGAATCTATCCCTCCAGCATGTCCTGTTTATTGTGGTGATGAGGTTTAGGTCCCTAGAGCATGTAGCTCAGAGGGATTGGGACTTCTTTAGGTGTAGCATGTCCAACAGCTCTGGGTTTGACATAGCTTTATATGTTAGGCAGAGATCAACTCAGAGTAGGCGATATGCTACGGAGTAAAGCTGGAGTTTTTTGAGACTGTCAGTGTAGGGGATTTGTTTGAGACCAGTAATCCTCTTTGTGAGGTACTTCTGAGGCCTTTCCAGCTGCTGCAGATGTCTTGTGAGGTACATTCCAAAAGGGGTGTTGTACTCTATAATGGGTCAAATAAGTGTCGAGTAGAGCGGAAAAATGACTACTTTTTTCTTGGATGAGAACCCTTTTATAAAGAGGTGTGCCACGTAGAAGGACTTCCTGACTACTGTGGCAATGTGACTATCAAAGGAGATACTATTGTCCACCTGGGGCCAAGGTCTCTTATCACACATTTGGTGTTAAGTAGATTGCTGCCTATGTGGTAGTTCATGGGTACAGAGTTTTTACTAAAGGGGATGACACTGCACTCTTTGGCATTGAGCTTGAGGCCATGGCTTTGACACTAGGCATCTGTCTCAGCAAGGCCCTTCTGTAGGATGTCCACATCATTTGGGGACTTGACTATGACTCCTAGTTTGCAGTCATCTGCGAACTTCATTAGCCAGAGGCCTTCTGTGTTAGCCTGTACTTCAGAGAAGCAGATACCAAACAGGAGAGGTCCCAAGACTGAACCCTGTGGTACTCCACTTGTCACTGGTTTGAGGTCAGATTTGGAGTCTGCAACTTTTACAGTGTGGGTTCTGTCAGTGAGCCAGTTGCCAACCCATCTTGTGATGTAGGGAATCATACCTAGTTTAGTGAGTTTAGCTATAATTCCAGAATGGGGGATTGTGTCGAAAGCCTTGGCGAGGTCAAGATAGGCTGTGTGAACCACCTTACCCTCATCTATGGCTTTGGTGACTGCCTCAAAGAAGTCAATCAGGTTCAGGAGGCATGATCTGCCTTTCACAAACTCAAACTGGGTGGCATCCAGAGTTTGGAGGTTACCAATGTCTTTGTTTATGAGTTCCATGATGATACATTCTATGGCCTTGCAGACCAGGCTCGTCAGGCTAATAGAGCGATAGTTCCCGAGATCAGTGGTGGCTCCCTCTTTGTGGAGTGGGATAACTGTTGCTGTGTGCCATTCAGTGGGCACAAAGCCTAATGCAAGGCTATTATTGAACATGGTGCTTAAGTGGGGAGCCAATTTGTTCTGAAGTTCATGTAAAGCGCAGCCTGGGATGTTGTCCGGTCCCATGGATGCTGTGTTTTTGGCTTTAGAGAGTACAGCTTTTACCTGCGTAGTTGTGATTACAGGGACTCTGCATTCTTCCTGTATAGATATGGTCCCTTTAGGGGGTGGGGGGGAGGTAAAGTTAGCACTGAACCTATCTGCTAGGATGTTGGCAATATCAATTGGTTCTGTAATTTTCATGCCGTTGTGCTGAAACTCAGAGCAGATCTGGGTATTGCCATCAAGATTCTTGACATAGCCATATTATGCTTTGTGGTTGTCCTTAGAATTAGTGGTGATTTTGTTTTTGTAGCTAGCTTTGGAGGATCTTATAAGAGATCTCAGCTTCTTACTGAGGCTGACCAGGGAGCTCCTCCACTCATGGGATTTTACTCTCTTTTGCAACAGTTTCTTCCTTCTGTTGTACAGTTTGTTTATGGCAGGGGACCACCAGATTTGGCTTTTTTTGGAGGATAGCATCTTGGTTCTGTTTGGGATAGCACAATCCATGCACTCGTGTAAGTGCTTATAGAGTGCATTTGTGTAGGATTCAGCAGTTGTAACTGTATTGTCCATCTGCATGGGTGCCATGAAGTTCACCACTTCTGTCTTAAGAAGCATGAAGTTGGCTTTGGAGAAATTTTTTACCATGGTTTCCTAAAAGTGGGGTGGGGGCGGGGTGTGGATATCAAGGGTGATTAGCTTATGGTCGGATCGGACCAAAGAGGAGTTGACTTTTGGTGTGTCACTCGTGTTGGTAATGAATAGGTCTAGGATATTGTTGCCCCTGGTGGAGTTGTGGATAAGTTGATCCAGGGCATTGGAGTTTATGAATTCCAGAAAGCTTTGAGCTAAGGAGTTGGTACATGAGTAGTTTTCCCAGTTAATGGTGGGGTAGTTGTAGTTGCCCATTATTAGGGTGTTTGGTTGAACCCTAATATTTTCTAGTACATCAAGAAAAGAGGAGTGTGAATCCTGGGGCATGGTGGGGGATCTGTAGCAAGCTACAATTTGGATTGCAGTTTTGCCCAGAGTTAGTTGCACTTGGATAACCTCGGATGCATTATGCTGAGCAACTAGCCTGGAGGTGTGGATATCCTTAATGAATATGGGCACACCTCCGCCTTTGATGTTTTGGTTACATGGTCGAAAAGTGTGGTATGCGTTATAACCTGGTAGTGCAGGGGTGCTCTCTGGAGCCTTGAACCAGGTCTCAGTCACTGCACAGATATCGATGTTCTCCATTTTAAGGAGTGCCTCGAGTTAGTGCATTTTGAGATTTAGACTTCTAAAATTGAGTACCATTACCTCAGTTTTTGCTTGCCTGTTCCTGTTATGGTGGTAAATTTGTCATTTGAACCTTGCCTAAAAAAGGCACTATAGGGGCGGCAAAAGCCTTAGCCGGTATCCGGAATCGCAGGGGAAACAGGTGCAGGCCATCTGTGGCAAAGCATCGTGGTCTGTCGACCATGTCATCCCAAGCAGACAGATACTGGATCCCCTTAGAATGAAACCAGAAGCTTAGCCAATTGTTGAAGTTAATCACTTTGTCCTTGTACTGCGGTATAATTCTGAGTGATGGTAGAATGCTACTCAGGGCAAGGGTCATACCTGGCTGGGCTACAAGATCGGAGAGCTCTTCCATGTCTCTTCATGTAGTCCAGGGAGGTACATCTCAGGTCATTCACACCAACATGGACAATGACAGAGTCATATCTGTACTTGTTGTGGAGTGACCTGAGTGCGTGGGTTATGTGGCAGATCCTGGCACCTGACAGGCAGCTGACAGTAACCTTCTCCTTGTTTAGCTTGGTGAGTGGGTCATCAGTGTGCCTGACTATAGAGTCACCTATGACTAGTGTGTTGGGTACGTTGTTTTGCCTTATTGGCTGTGGTTGAGTGGCACACTGAGTCTGTGGGCTATGTGTCATTTGGGTTGTGTTGGGGGATGGAGGTTGCTAGCGTTTCTGCTTTGGAGGTCTCTGTTGCTTAGACAGATTATTATTGAGAGCCTCTGTGAATGTTTTTGTGTTACTATGTGTGGATTTTGGTGGTGTAGATTTAGTGAGACTATGTGATGAGTGTGGTGTGGTACAAATGTTTACCTTTTCCTCTTGACTGTCAAGTTCAGTCTTGGTTGGAGAGAGCTTTACCTTCAGTTTGGCTAGATAAATGCATCTCTCACAGGTTGCAGTGTTGGGTGGTAGAAGGAGAGGGTTGTCTGTGTACATGAGGCAATTTCTACATTGCCTCAAGATGCCCAGATTCATCAGATATACAGGAGAGAACACTAGGAGCTGACCCTTGGACATGCCTGAATAAAAAAACTATTTTCCTCTAGATAAGTGAGGAAAGTGAGTACAAGAGTTATTTTTCTCTAAGCAAGTGAGAAAAATAAGTACAAAAACTTTTTTCCTCTAGGTAATGAGGAAGGTTGAGTGCTATAATAATTAGTAGCTTATTTAGTGCTTGCAAGTTCTGAACAAGTGCTGAGCAGGAATAAGCAAATTTAAGTGCTAAAACTAAGAATCTGTATCTGCACTAGATGAGTTACAGGACAGAAACAAGTGCAAATGCAGGCTTTCAAATCAGAAAGTTGAGAGAGATGGAAAGGATTGCCCAAATGGCCAATAACTACAATTTCTGGACCAGAACCACTCCTTATATGGTAGACAGGTTACCTAGTGCTTACCACTCCCACTGATAAGCTGGAAGGCTTCCCTCCAACACAAAAAGGCTTGGGAGGCACAGAAGCTTACATACAGTTCTGGATACAGCAAATCTGTATCTGGAACACTAGTTACAGGAAAGGTAGGAAACAGGCTTACAGATATATATATATATATATATATATATATATATATATATATATATATATATATTTTTTATAGAAAAGTAGCTAAAACAGCATTAAAAACAATTCACATGCAGTGCAAGCTAGCACACTTGAGTATGTAGCAATATTAGACCAAACTCAGTTTAAAAAATGCAATTAAATTAAAAAGGATGAAAAGCAAGTGCAGAAGGAGTTTATTAGGTAGAATGTGGTATAGAGATGGGACTGGGACACCCCCACCAGAGGGAACAACATATTGGACCTGGTCATCACCAACATGGGCGACTGGTGTTCCACACTGGAGGTCAACCCTCGCTGGTTAGATCAGACCATAGACTAATCACTCTGGATATCCACATTCCACCCCCACCCCCAATCAAGGAAACCACCATGAAAAACTTTGCAAAAGCAAACTTCACATTACTTAAGACCGAGGTGGAAAGGCTCACAGCCCCCATGCTAAAGGACAATGCTGTCGAAGCTGCTGAAACCTTTAAAAAGGCACTCTATGAGCATCTGCAGGAATGCATGGATCATGCTATCCTAAGTAAAACCAAGACTCACTCCTCCAAGAAAAGGAAACCAGTCTGGTGGACCCCTGCCATAAACAAGCTATACCACAGAAGGAGGAAACTAGTACAGAAAAGAGTAAAATCCCAAGAAGGAAAGTCATCCCTGATCAGTATCAGCAAGAAACTGCGATCCCTCATTAAATCATCCAAGGCTAGTTTCGAAAGAAAAATTGCCAATGACTCCAAAGATAACCACAAAGCGTTCTTTAGCTATGTCAATAACCTAACTGGAAACTCTCAGATCTGCTCTGAGTTACTGCAGAATGGCACAAAATACACTGAACCGACTGATATTGCCAACATTCTGGCAGACAGGTTTAGTGCAAACCTCACCCCCCTCTCACCCCCTAAAGGGCCCAAAACCATACCAGAAGAATGTAGGGCCCCATCAATCACTGACACACAGGTTAAAACAGCCCTATCCAAAGCCAAAAACACAGCTTCAATGGGACTGGACGGTGTCCCAGGCTGTGTCTTACAAGAGCTTCAAAATGAACTAACCCCTCACCTAAACACACTGTTCAAACTCAGCCTCTCTACAGGCTATGTACCCACAGAGTGGCGCACAGCAACAGTTATCCCACTCTACAAAGGTGGAGCCACAACAGACCCTGGGAACTATCGCCCTATAAGCCTGACTAGCCTGGTCTGCAAGGCTGTGGAACGCATCATCATGGAACTCATTAACAGAGACATTGGGAACCTCCAAACCTTGGACCCTACTCAGTTTGACTTTCTTAAGGGCAGATAATGCCTCCTAAACCTGGTGGACTTCTTTGAGACAGTTACCAAGGCATTAGACGAGGGAAAGGAGGTCCACACAGCCTACCTAGAACTCGCAAAGGCTTTTGACACCATTCCCCATTCTAGTATTATAGACAAGCTCACCAGCTTGAACATAAACCCCTATGTCATGAGATGGGTTGCCAACTGGCTCATGGATAGAACCCACATGGTGAGAGTTGCAGGCTCTACATCTGACTCTAAACTGGTTGGGAGGGTGGCCTAATAGTTAAGGTGTTTGCCTTACAAACACAAGGTGCAGGGTTTGAGTTTCATAAGGGATTATTGGCTAGGCTTGCAATGGCTTGCAAGGGCAGTTAGCCTAGTAGTAACCTATGAACCTATGAACAAGTGGTGTCCCCCAGGGCTCAGTCCTAGGAACCCTCCTGTTCAGTATATACTTCTCAGAGGTACAGGCAAGCATAGGAGGACTATGGCTGACCAAGTTCACAGATGACTGCAAACTAAGGGCCATAACTGATTATCCAGCTGATACAGACACCCTCCAGATGGGTCTCACTGAGATGGATACCTGGTGTCAAAATCATGGCCTCAAGCTAAATGCCAAAAAGTGCATAGTCACCCCCTTTGGAAAAAGAAAGTACCCATGAACTACCACATAGGTGGTAGTCCCCTAAATACAGAAAATGTAATAATGGATCTGGAGACCCAAGTAGATAGTAATCTCTCATTTGATAATCATATTGCCAAGGTGGTTAAAAAATCCTTCTATGTGGCCCACCTAATCACAAAAGGGTTTGCATCTAGAACAAAAGAGGTTATTGTGCCTCTCTACTCAGCACTCATTAGACCCATCATAGAATACAACGCCCCATTTGGGATGTACCTTACAAGACACCTGCAACAGCTAGAAAGACCACAAAAATACCTCATCAAGAGCATTACTGGCCTCAAACAGATGCCCTATGCAGCCCGACTCAAGAAACTCCAGCTGTACTCGGTTGCATACCGCCTACTCAGAGATGATCTCTGCCTGACATACAAAGCCATGTCCAACCCAGAATTGATGGACATGCTCCACCTAAAAAAAAAAACAAATCCCGGAGAGCCACTATAGCCTCTAGAGATATAAACCTCACCACAACGATAAATAGGACATGCTGGAGGGATAGATTCCTGTCCCAGAGACTCCCCATGCTTTGGAACAGTATTCCAATATACATCAGGCAGAGCTCCTCACTAACACTCTTCAAGAGAAACCTTGATGGGTGGATGGGAAACAGAACATTTATCCCGGGGATCACTGCAGTGGCTCTGCTGGACAGTGGCTTAGGGAACTAATGGCTCTGCTGGACAGAGGCACAGGGAACTAATCTAAGGGGGTGGCAAAAGCCAACACATTCTGGCTAGGCTTATAAATGCTCTTGGGCAGATAGCCTAGTACTTACCTATAAACCTATGAGTGTCCCAGATCAAATCTACAGTGGGGCGGGCAACTGCAAAAGCCACCAAATGTAAACTACAAGCCAGCAATAGGGAGAGTGGGTGGGATAAACCAGTTTCAGCAGAGATCTGAAAAACTATAAGCAACAATTAACAGTACAAACTCTAAAACCAAAAAAATATACTCAGCTCTGTATATTTCCAGATAGATAAAGCAGTCTCTCAGAACACAGGTTCCAGCAATGAAATGCAGGCTGTTACTAACAGGTCTAATTTTATGCAAGTGATCCTTGAGTTAGATAACTCACAAGCTGTAAAAACCAGTTATACCAACTGAAGACACGGCAGATTTTATTACTATACAACAATATATATATAGTTATGTGATACTTTTGCTGTCTTTTAGGACAACTAGGACTATGTCACCCAGGCATCTCAATCATCAAAAAACACCCTTCATTGACTCTGAGAATCAGGTCATTGTTGAAGTTTTAGGTGACATGGTGCCTTTCTGCTTGAGAGGGGATGTGGAGTTATGTCAGGCAGAATGCAAATTTGGCAGCAGATCATTGCAGATGCTAATGCAGTGGGCAGTCACAGCAGGACAAATGACCAGTTGTGCCTTAGGGCCACTGACATGATCTCATCTGTATGGAGGAGAGCAGCTGCAGTGGCCTGTGATCAGATGGATACTGGGGGCTGCTACACAGCCACCACTAACAGCAAATGAAGAGTTTCTGTCCACTGTCAGGGATCCAGACAACTCCCAGGAAAGTGCAGAACAGAGTGTCCTTAACATTGGTGCTACCGTTTCAGGGACAGCAAGCATGTCCCAGGAGGAGCTTCCTGGTAGACTTTGTATCTCAATTGTTCAATATTGTTGTATAGTAATAAAAATTAAAATCAATGCATCAGTTTTGTTTCACAAGAATTTTTTTTTGGGGGGAGATTGAAGATTACTACAGTTAGCAACACATTCTGATTGATTACACATGGGCTTAGGTTGGACTTGTCGGACATATAAAGGGACAAAAGTATTACTCCCTGTGTTGCTGTTAATTGTCATAATGTTGTCCTTACCTTTTGCTTAACTTCTTCCATGACCATCTGGCATACAGAGCATACCATCATCTGCACATGGTAAGCCAAACATTTTTATGTCAGTACTGATGAGCAATTCAAAGAAATATTTTAGTGTGTGATGTTGATGTCAGGACTGTTGTGTGTATTGCTGGACTAATAGTGGCACCACTGTTATTTTGTTAGCATATAATGAACTATAGCAGTGTAGATATTAATTGTTCCTGTGTTTGTTGCTTATTGTCACGGGTGATCCTGACAGTGGAAGTGTGGGACTTCTACCACCTGATGTCAGAGTATCAGAAAACTTTGATGATGATGGCGACCAAACAGAGGCACAGTCAGGGGGTGCAGTGGTTGAATCTGACACTGAGGTTGACATACAGCCATCTGCTGAAATTCCATTGGACACAGCCAGTAGGCTTATGCTTACCCATTCCTGTGAGCCCTTAGATAATGGACAGGTGGTGGGTGAGACAATTGATCAGGGAAGTGTGGTTACTGCGACTTCAGTACCTATTGACTCTGTCCACATCCAAAGTGTGGGCAAGGTTCCACACAGGAGGGTTGTTAGGGATGCTCGGGGGGAGGCCTGCTGTCCATCCACCATGTGTTCTAGGTGTCTCTTCCCATGCCACTCAATGTATGTTTAGGGCCATCATGGAGGCACAGACATATTCCCATATGTCCTCACAGGCTGACATTCATGACTGACTCCACCATGTTGTCAATTCAATGGATTGGAAGAATGAACATTGGAATGAGTGGTGTCTGTGAAGAAACATCTGCTGGGAGGGAGACAACATCCTCATGGGCATAGGTCAGCCACATCATCTGCTGTTAGCCAATGTGGCTGTGCCTGAGGATGCTCTCATAGTGGCAGTACTTTCATTGCTCTGTTAGTGGGTGAGCTGTCCACACCCAGACATGGCAGGTCATGGTCCTGGGAGCCCTAATGAGGGGATCTCATCCAGCAGACATCAGTCACATTCAGGTAACAGCAGTGCATCTGACCATGAGTGTGGACGTGCCAGTGCAACTCCTAGCAGAGCCAGTTCTTGTGGTTGGGGACAACAATGAACTGCCATCTCTACCATGCATGGCTCAAAGGGTTGTGAAGTCTGAAACTGCAATGTGCATCACCACTTTCTAACTTCTCTCTTTAATGATTTTCCTGTACAAATGTATGGTGCTAAACTGAGAACATGCAGTGACTCACTACTTTTGAGAGGTATGCCTGTGTGAATCTTTGATGTCTGAGGCCTACTACTTAATAATGGACACACATAAGTCAAATAAATCTGTGCTGTCACATTTTAAGGTCATTTCTGCACAAATCTCCCACCTTTTACACACACACTAAGTAATAACATGCAAGGATATGCCAGACATTCATATTATTGCACAATACACTCCAGGTTCAACACTTACCTTGTAAATTCAGCAGTTGCAACAGTTTTAGTTCAGGGACAACTCTGTCTGATGCAAGCAGTACACAGCCAATGCATGGGGAGGTAAAGTTTGTGAGAGTTGCCTGGCATCAGTGTTACTATATGCATGTGAGTAGCAGGAAGGCTTTAGGCCCATAGGAGGTGAGTGAGTGTGTTAGGAGTTGTCTCTTAGCTAATGCAAGGGCATATTGAGCACACCTACATCTACCTACACCCACAGCAGCTGCTGCTTCCCCCTCTGACCCCTCAGCTGTGTATGGCTGTGGTGACCTTGATATTAGTGGTAGGATGTGAGCTCCTTCTCCTTATTGATCCTGCTGAAGCTGTTTTCTCAGGATGATGTTGTGTAGCATGGCACAATACTGTGACTATTTCAGTACATGTTCATGGATTGTACTGCAGGGCTCTACCATATATATCTAGGCACCAGAACCATGACTTCAGTAGCCCAAAGACATGCTCTATGATATTTCTGGTTTGAGCATGTGCCTCATTATAGCATTCTTCAGCAGGTGTGTGTGCATTTGTGATGGGTGTCATCAGCCACATTTCTAGTACATAACCTGCAGTCACGAGTAAATGACCCTGTGGGATATCCCCCCTAGTGAACATCTGATACAGTTGGGAGGTGTGCCAGATATGTGAGCCATAAAACTGCCTGAGATGCCAGCACACACATTCCAGCTGATTCCCTTGGCATTACACACAACTTGGCAGTTAATAGAGTGGGATCCCTTTCTATTAATGTAGAGCCTTCCCTGTTTCCATGGGGTATCTTACTTTCTACATGTGTACAATCTATGGTACACAGTACTTCAGGGTAGTGTACTACAGGGTAGAACTCTTGCATATTTCTGGCCCTATCCTCAGGAGTACGGGGAAAATATATGTGGTCACTAGCATGTTGGAGCATAGCATTCAAGACTTGATAGAGGATCCTAGATGCTGATGCCTGTGACACCCCAAGCATGTCCACTGTTGGTCTCTGAAAGGTACCTGCAGCTAAGAATCTAAGTGCTACACATATCTTTGTCTCACTTGCATGGATTCCCCTTGGTTTGCCCTGGCTCTGAGTTAAGGATGACAGAGGTTTCAGAGTTCCTGTAATGTACCTCTAGCCACCATGTAGCACTCTACAATTTCTAAATTGCCTGCAGATAACTTAACTACACTTTGTCTCACTTGCATGGGTTCCCCTCGGTTTGCCCTGGCTCTGAGTTAAGGATGACAGAGGTTTCAGAGTTCCTGTAATGTACCTCTAGCCACCATGTAGCACTCTACAATTTCTAAATTGCCTGCAGATAACTTAACTACACTTATAACAGGGAATCATTTATATGATGTACAATATCTCCACACCCCTTCCTTTATTCCTTTTCTGTCATTCTCCCCTCTACCCCAAACATATCACTCACGGATTTCTTTGTGAATTACTGTAACAGGTGTATATATGGCAAAGACTAAACAAAAGTGTGGTTTTACTTTACTTACTTTCACTACATATGTGATATTTGTACACTACCTATAAGAATGTTACCTGGATTTCTGCATTTTTTAATTTCCTGATTGTATCATTATATTTTTATGGTTTTATCTTCTTACCAGGCCTTGCCTGAGAATAGTCTATGAGGATCAATGTTCTACCCTGGTTAAGAAAAGAACAAATGAATGGATGTATGAATGAATAAATGGATAAACAGGCACACATACACACAACACACGCGCACACAAACACACACACACACACACACACACACACACACACACACACACACACACACACACACACACACACACACACACACACACACAAACACACACATATATAAACACAGCTCCCCTTCAGAAACCCGAACACTCACTTACTTGACTTCTGAAATGTCAAGACCATACAACACCAGCATCCCAGAACACCAACTTTCCACTCCAGGTAAATAATTGCTTGGTCAACCTGTTGACCTTTGCCCCTTACCCCCATGGTAGTGTGTTCTTGGAGTTGGTATATTTAGTTAGGGGTGTGGGGGATGTGGGGGCAAAGCCCCCACATGGGTGAGTTTGCTTTCCTTCGGTTTTAGTTTTTTGTCAGGATGGCTAAGTAGTTACTTACCTGGTGTGGAAAGTCAGTGTTCCAGGTTGCTGGTGTTGTGCGGTCATCAACCTTTTCATCTAGGCATTTTGGAAGTCGGGTAAGTGAGCTTTCAGGTTTCTGAAGTAGATCCATAAACACATATACAAATGTACACATATGTTCATCTTTCTTACTGCATCTTTTTGGAAGTACATCAGGCATGCCCACTGGGAAAAGACCCCACAATAGACCTAGGACCAGTAGAGGATTAGGTTTACCTTGGGATGTAAGTGGTTTTCAAACCAAGGGCCCCCCACACAGATACTATTTTTTGGCTCATGAATAAATGCACATTCTTTTGAATTCAGCTTTATGGTTTAAGATCATTCTAACTGTTATTATTATAGTCTGCCAATGTCCATATCCATTAGTTACAGCTACTTGACTGTGTACATATCAAATGTCTGACTGTGATAAAAATGGTGATTGTAAAGTATTTTAAGTTACTTTACACAAATACATACTAGTCCTTTGAAGATAGACTAATGATTGCTTAACTTGATCGTGACAGCCAGGGTCAGCCATTCTTATCCCCAGACAGTTCCTGTACTCAGCATTTATAGCCCTGTTGTTGGCTGTGTACACCTCTGATATTTAATTGTGGTAAAAATAAATAAGCAAGCAAATACATATGTTTTTTTTCACACAAGCACACAGTAGCGCATGTGTTTCAAATTATTTCATACAAATGCACAGCATTCCTGCAAAGCCACATTGTTTAAATTGAGAAAACAAGAGGTTAAGTTGCTTTCATCCATAGACAGCACCCACCCATAGGTTACAACCTGTCTGCTGTGTATCTCTCATCTGATTGTGATAAGAATGCCTCTAAACCTCTTAGCAGAAGAATTAGGGGCAAACTTACAAAATAATGAAGACAAAGGCCCAGAATTATGGACAGATTTAAAATATTATTCTTATATACTTTGTTGCTAGAATACTGTATGTATGAGATTTTTTTCCTCCAAGGATCTTATGTATGTACATCTTTCACACACTGTTATGCTGTTTAAGTAACAGATGATGGCCAGACAGCATGAGCAATTTTTACACTGTCTCAAGATACTCATCTCAGTCAGGCTGGCTACAGACGTTGCAAAGAAGTGCTGCAATGACAGAACAGGACTGACTATGGGGGTAAGACTGACTATAACTGTTTTGGAGTTTTGTTTGTTTAGGATTATATTTGGATGAACTTACTACTAAGGTGTAGGGAAGTGCCTAGTTATCTGGTCCAAGGTGCACTGCTGCTCAAGGTGTGTTTATTTGCACTTGGTTGCTAGCTATTTGAGTTTCAGACCTGGAGTTCTAATGTATAAAATTTTGCAGGTCTATTTATGGAAAATAGCACTTGTCAGACAACCCATTATACAGTGAGTCCAATGGCAGCTGTGTACTGAGTGAGTGTTAAACGTTTGGGTGGTGGTGGATTGGATACGAAGGATATAAGGGGAGTAATTATGAATGGAGGAAATTTGCTTGTGGTGTCCTTATGGTTGCTTTATCTCATATGCCAAACTTTTAAGCTTCTAGCAGTACTTTAGACTTACTGGGTTAGCTATTTGTTATATTAAATGAGTAGGTTAGTTGTAGCAGTGTATTTCTCACTACACTGTGAATACGTTTAGCTGATTACTTAATTATTGATACTGTGTTTAAGGACAACATGTGTGCAACATAAAAGTAAGTCGTGTAATGCTAGCTCAGCACAGTAATTATGCATTATGCTATTTATTTATTCTTTGTTGACTGTGTTAGTCTCACTGGGCTAATGGCCTGTTTTCAGCATTGATGCAATGTAGTATTTCTACTAGGGGGAACTTTGGCCAGGACACTGGGGAACTTTCCTTATGCTTTTCAATAGATGTTATGGAATCTTTTACATCCGCCTGAGCTACCGCCAACTCAATCAGATGAGACCTCAGCCAATATCTTACTCAAAGGATGACACACTTAGGAGTGCAGTACCCCCTAGTTTCATACTCCAGTATTGGTAATCCAGTCACTTGGAGTGAGAATAGAATCCATGACCTTCTGGTCTTTCAGCACCAAGGGCAAGTGTGCTGCGTGTTGCACCACTGACACTACAACTGTCACTGGATATGGCAAGTAAGAGGCAGAATTTGACTTATTAATTTAATTTGCTGGACACTGTCCATACCATTTTGTATACTGAACCAAAGCAGCTGCACAATTTGGGCATTTAAATTGGATGTGCAGTTTATTTACAGAGTATTAGGGTATGCTATAGCTGTAGTTACAAGCAAGGGACAGTTTTTTTCCTGTTCAGGCATTGTGCTATTATTCTGTACTTCACTGTGTGACTTTACAGGGAAATGCTATAATGGAAAATGACTTTTACTTAATAGTACAATATTTAATACAATATTATTAATTTATTTAGATTTGCCAGTTCTGTAGTAGGCAAGCTTGTCTGTATCATTCATACCCTTTTTACATAAACATATTATGCTTAATGCTGAACTACTGGCTTTCTTAAAAAAAACATTTGATATTTGTCTTTTGGAGGTTAGTATAGTTGGCTTTTGGTGGGTTAGGATATTTGGCTTTTTTGACCTTTTGGATTTTGTGGCTGGACTTTTGTCTGTCAGACAGCTGTGTTTAGGCTGAACCCATTATGGAATAGTTTTATAGCTGTATGAATGTTCCATTGGGCAGATAAAGGTCGGTAATAAGCTCAGGTAGAGAAAGACAAAATGGTGCAATCACTCTACTCTATGCCTGACATGAAAAGAGACCTTCCACACAAATACATTAATGCAGCTGAGCAAGATGTATTAAACTTAAAGGTAGGCTGTTAGGAAAGTGTTTTGTCATGCAAAGGGTAGGTGTGAATTTGGGTGGGGATGAAGCGTGAATCAAAATACTTAAAGTCTGAGGAGATGGGACAGTCTGTGTATACAGATCTCTGAAAGTGAAATCCTTTGCGATGACTATGAAGACCTCTGCCCTTAAAGTCTGAGGAGATGGGGCAGTCTGTGTATACAGATCTCTGAAAGTGAAATCCTTTGCGATGACTATGAAGACCTCTGCCCTTAAAGTCTGAGGAGATGGGGCAGTCTGTGTATACAGATCTCTGAAAATGAAATCTTTTGCCATGACTATGAAGACCTCTGCCCTTAAAGTCTGAGGAGATGGGGCAGTCTGTGTATACAGATCTCTGAAAGTGAAATCCTTTGCGATGAAGACCTCTGCCACTTAAGTTAGGGATCTTGTCTTTTTTATAAAGAAGTGGCATTATCTGGTATTATTTGATATTCATACTCATTTGATGTACTAATGACAGCTAGTAGATCTGAGAGCCACTGGCATGCTTAACATGTCTGTTCCTTTTCCTGCCATTCCTGTAGCAGTGCTGATATAGCATGGCAACTCTTAGTAAAATCAAGGCATGATGCCGAATTTATAGCAGATGAATATGCAGTGGATTGCACAATGGTAGTATGATTACTGCTACTGTATCACAATCCTTGCTTCTTGACTTCCAAGTTGGAGTAGCTTCTATGTTTAGTCTATATGCCCTTCCTTTGTCTGCATGGGTTATATGAGGTCCTTTGACATCCTCCCATTCTCAAAGACATTATATGGCTGCATTGGAAGCTCCTTCAAATTGCTCATAGGAGTGCATGCCAACAACAAACAAATTATATAAACTGTGTGTACGCACATAAATAGAACAATCAAATCATGACCAAATCATCTTTTTATATGTGAGAATTGTGCAGTTTCTAGTTTGTCACTTTCCAGGAGAATGTAATGTCTCATTGACTGGATATTATGAACTTTATACCCATTCAGATTGCTAATTTTAAATTTGCTGTCACTGATTCTCTCAAGATAAATGTCCTTTGGAAGATATACAGAAATTCTTAAATTCATAGTATATGAAATAAAGGATTTTTTATCTGCTCTCAAAACTTGAAAGGCATCAGATGAACTTAAAAGTCTGATATAATCAGCTCTAGGGGTTCATGGTTCATGGGTAAGTTCTAGGCTAGCTGCTCTTTTGGGCCATTGTAAGCCTAGTCAGTTTCCACAAAGATAAGATTCAAACCCTGTCTCTTGTGATTGTGAGGTAAACACTTTAACCAGGCGGGAGTGAAGACCCCTCTAAATCCTGTCCACAACATATGTTGCCTGAGCTGCAGAACACCTTTCCATATTTGTAAAAAAAATTCTGTATGCCTGGTCAATTTTTCTTGGTAATATCCATAGGAAAACATCTATTTAGAATTTGTTCATTCTCAACAGATCAATGAAGTCTGCAGGTGAACTTTTGAAAAGTGTGAGTTAGTTTTTCTATTTCATCTACTCGTAGAGTTAATGACTGGTTACCACCTTCCAAATTCAATAGTCTTGTTTCAAAGTCTTTCCACTAAACTGATTAACTGTAGTTTTTACTGAAGAAATGTCTGATTATGGCTGAAGCACAATTAAGTCAAGTTAAAATTAAAGTCCTTCAGTGTGGGTGTAATAGTCTCCATAATTGTTCTCTGTGAATGCTGTTCTTGCTCCCTGTTAATAATGCCAGACTTATTATATTTATGAACCTCATACTGAGTATATGAATACTTCACTAAGGACAGATGCATGGCTTTCATGAATAAGTTAGATGGCATGGTGACTTCCTTAGTAAGAAAATCCCTACTGGCAAAAGAGTCCCATATGGAGCAAGCAAACTTTCTATCACTCACTACTGTACCTCACCCCACCTGTGATTCTGGAAAATTTCTTTCAATAGGAGCTTGCACAGCATTAGCAGATCTCCTCTTTGTCGTAATTCAACAATAAGGTATCCTTCACAGTCATGAATCATTACTGCTCATAGCAAAGATGGAGATCCTACAGAGTCCCCAGTAGTGCTCCATCTATTGTCATTTGATGGGAGACTTTGAAGCATTTGCAAATATATTGTTCAGTGGCACCACCTCTGCAATGTTACCACATCCAGAAATATGGGGAATGGGCTTCATTAAATAAGTATTGACATATTCCTCCTTGTTTCACTCAGTTGTAATGTGCCTCCAACACAGCAGTGATCCAGACCTGCAGTCAGTTACTGTTTCTTGTCCAAATTACTAGGTGTATGCAGTCCAGTATGCCAGCATTATAGTTCTGCAAGAATTAGCTAAAGGGTGCATCAGTACGAGAGTCAAAATGAAGTCAAGGCCAATGTCAGTGGTCTCTGACTGACTAAATTTGCAGATGATTGCAAATTAGGAGCTGTCATTAAATCTTACACTGACACAAATGTTCTCCAGGAGGGGCTGACACAGACAAACAACTGGTGTCAGAGCCATGGACTAAAACTAAATCCCAAGAAATGCATAATAGTATCCTTTGGGAAGTTATCCATCCTTGGTAACTATCGTATTGACAACACACCCCTTAGAGTTTACCCAGTAGTCAGGGACTTAGGGACACACATAGATAGGTTCATAGGTATTTGCTAGGCTATCAGCCCTAGGGCCTATATAAGTCTAGCCAAAATGAGGTTCCCTGGCCTTCACCACCCAAGAAAATTATTTTCCTGTGTCCCTGTCGAGCAGCGCCACAGCAGTGATCCCCAGGGTGAATTTCCTGTTTCCCATCCGATTGTCAAAATTTCTCTTAAAGAGGGCTAATGAGAAACTCTGCTTGACATGAATGGGTAGACTGTTCCAGAGCATGGGAAGTCTCTGGTACAGGAATCTATCCCTCCAGCATGTTCTGTTTATTGTGGTTTCATAGTTTCATAGTTTCATAGTTTAGTACTAGGCTATCTGCCCTGGGGCATTTGTAAGCATAGCCATAGTGATGTGGCTTTCGCCACCCCATGAAATGGTACAAAAATGCACAGAATAGATTTAGAATACTGTGTGTCTGTCTAGTAGTGACACAATGAAGGTCCCCTTATATAATAGAATTAGTTTACTGTGCCACTGTCTAGTAGTGACACAGATGTGACCCCTGGGGTAAACTTACGATCTCCCATCCACTCATCAAGATTTCTCTTGAAGAGAGTCAGTGAGGGGCTCTGCCTAACATGAACTGGGATCTTGTTCCAAAGCATGTGAAGCCTCTGGGTTATGAATCTATCTCTCCAGCATGTCCTATTCATACGTGTGCCGAGGTGTAAGTCTTTAGCTCTCGTGGTCCTGATGGATTTGGATTTTTTGAGGTGGAGCATGTCCATCAGTTCCTGATTGGACATGGCCTTGTACGTCAGGCAGAGATCACCTCTGAGCAGGCGGTATGCTACTGAATAGAGCTGGAGTGAGGTTTAGGTCCCTGAAGTGTGTGGCTCAGAGAGATTGGGATTTCTTTAAGTGTAGCATGTCCATCAAATCTGGGTTAGACATGGCTTTGTATGCTAGGCAGAGATTGCCTCTGAGTAGGCATTATACAACAGAATAGAGCTGGAGTTTTTTGAGACAGTTTGCGTATGGCATCTGTTTGAGGCCGGTAATCCTCCTAGTGAGGTATTTCTGTGGCCATTCTAGTTGTTGCAGATGTCTTGCGAGGTACATGCAAAATGGGGTGTTGTACTCTATAATGGGTCTGATGAGGCATGAGTAGAGATGAACGATGACCTCTCTTTTTCTGGAGGAGAGCCCCTTTGTGATGACATGTGCCACGTAGAAGGATTTCCTGACTATTGTGGTGATGTGATTATCAAAGGAGAGACTACTGTCCACCTGTGTCCCAAGGTCTCTTATCACACTTTCGGTGTTTAGTAGGCTACCGCCTATGTGGTAGTTCATGGGTATGGTATTTTTCCCAAAGGGGATGACAATGCACTTCTTGGCATTGAGCTTTAGGCTATGACTTTGACACCAAGCATCAGTCTCAGTGAGGCTTCTTTGTAGAATGTCCACATCCTTAGGCAAATCTATTATGGCTCCTAGTTTGCAGTCATTTGCACATTTCATTAGCCAGAGACCAGCTGTATTAGCCTGGACTTCAGAGAAGTAGATACTGAACAGGAGAGGACCCAGGACCGAACCATGTGGTACTCCGCTTGTCACTGGTCTGAAGTCGGATTTTGAGTCGGCTACTTTCACTGTGTGGGTTCTGGCAGTGAGCCAATTGGCCACCCATCTTGTGACCTATGGATTTATGCCTAGTCCAGTGAGTTTATCTATAATACCCGAGTGGGGGATGGTGTTGACAGCCTTGACGAGGTCAACATAGGCTGTGTGCACCATCTTACCCTCATCTATGGCTCGGGTGACTACTTCGAAGAAGTCAATCATGTTTAGGAGGTATGATCTACCTTTTACAAACCCAAACTGAGTGGGGTCCAGAGTTTGGAGGTTACTTATGTCTTTGTTTATAAGCGCCAGGATGATGCATTCCACGGCCTTGCAGACCAGCCTCTTCAGGCTAAAGGGGCGGTGGTTCCTGGAGTCAGTAGTGGCATCCCCTTTGTGGAGTGGGATAACCGTCGCTGTGTGCCATTCCATAGGCACAAAGCCTGAAGTGAGGCTATGGTTGAACATGGTACTTAGGTGGGGTGCCAGTTCGTTCTGTAGTTCATGCAGAACGCAGCCTGGGATGTTGTCTGGTCCCATGGATGCAGTGTTCTTGGCTTTGGGGAATGCGGTCTTTACCTGTGCATCCGTGATTACAGGGGCTTTGCAATCTTCTGGTATGGAGATGGGCCCTTTGGGAGGTGGGGGGGTAAAGTTTGCACTCAACCTGTCTGCCAGGATGTTGTCAATATCAGTTGGTTCGGTAAACGTAGTGCCATTGTGCTGTAGTTCCGAGCAGATCTGAGTGTTGCCACTGAAATTATTGACATAGCTGTAGAAAGCTTTGTGGTTGTCTTTAGAATCCATGGCGATTTTATTTTCGTAAATAGCTTTGGAGGATTTTATCAGGGATCTCAGCTTCCTGCTGAGGCTGACCAGGGAATTCCTGCAATCATGGGATTTTACTCTTTTTTGCAACAATTTCTTCCTTCTGTTGTAGAGTTTGTGTATGGCAGGGGACCACAAGATTGGCTTCCTTTTTTTGGAGGATAGCATCTTGGTTCTGTTGGGGATGGCATGATCCATGTACTTGTGTATGTCTTTAATCATCACGTATCTATAGTGGTGAGGAAATCATTCTATGTTGTGCAACTTATAAACAAAGGTATGGAAGCTAAGTCCAAGGAAGTCATTGTTCCACTGTATTCGGCATTCATCAGAAATGTCATTGAGTACAAGGCCTCCTTTGGTATGTACCTAACCAGGCATATCCAAGTGAACGTCCACTGAGGTACCTCACTAAAAGAATACAGGGCATAAGTAATATGTCCTATGCAGACTGCCTCAAGGCCCTATCCCTGCATTCTGTCTTCTACAGGCTTTTGAGGAGAGATCTATGCATGGCATAAAGGGCATTGTCAGACCCCACTCTGATGGACCTCCTACAGATCCACAAAACAAACAGCACCAGAATTACCCATTCTAAAGACTGAAATCTTGTCTGTGATATAAATAGGACCTGCTGGAGAGATAGGTATGTATCCCATAGACTACTCCATCTATGGAACAGGCTCCCCATCCATGTGAAGCAGAGTTCCTCCATAACCCAATTCAAATGCAACTTGGACAATTGGATAGGAAATTCATACCTGGTTTGGCACCTATGTCTCTAATGGACAGAGGTAACCTGTAAATGGTTCATCTCCCAGGCACATGCTTACACTTATGGAGGAACTTGCCAGAGATTTGGGATGTATGGCTAGGCTTAAAAAGGGTTTTGTGGTGGTTAGCCTAGTAAACACCTATGAACCTATAATGTATAGTAAGTCAGGAATGTTGTCAGTATTCACTTGGGATACAGGTAATTAAAAATGGAAGCTCTGATATTTCAGGAACTTGAGAGTTCAGTTGAAAGTACTCGCATCTTTATTCCAGCATGACGCACATCGCAGAAGGTTTAAGAATTTAAGACCTTGAGAAAGAGTGAATGTTACACATTTGAAATTAAATGTCATGCCTTATTATAGAGAACTTACAGTTACTTTATTTCAGACTATCAGCACAGCAGAGCCTGGTATGTTTTATCATACCAGCACTCCTGTCCACTGGTTGAGAAAATGGGTTTAGACATTGTAGTCCCACCGTAACTCCCCTGGCGGTGTTCTAAACACAGTGTGCATGATTCATGTATACATATCTAAATTGTATTTATGAATACCCCCACACATGTGGACAGGGAAATATGAGGGCTGGGATAACCCAGTATTTTCAAGGATCAATAATAGGAGCCCTAAAACAGTGAGAAATTAAGTGTGATTAAATGGAAATATATGGCGAGTTAAAAACTGCTGTTATCTCGGAGCAATGTCTTTTTATCTAAGATGCAGTAACAGTGATTTAATTGTATATATAAACAGTGAAGGTGTCAGGTACAATCAAAGCAGTTTTATTGTGTAACAGCCAATTTCACACTTTACTGTTACATCTATAGAATCATCTTTTTTTTCAGAGTTTTGGGGGTCAGATTATAGGGTATCTAAATTTAAGTAGACCTCACGATGTCTAAATAGTCAAGGATCCCTCTTCTATCATATGAGCTGTTAACAAGCTATTTCCAGTAGCCCAAGTTTTGACTTTCACCAACCTTCATTTGCCCGTTGTGCGAGTCTGAAATGAAATAAGCTCTTCAATTGTCACTTGGAGTATATGCCTAGTAAATACTTACAGACCTGTTATATTTTCTATCCTTCAAAACCAGTTAAACTAGTTTTTACTTTTTAATATTGACTGCGTAAGTGGGAAGTAGGTTAGCTTTCTGTCACATACACTCTTGTTAAACAAATTTCTATGTGTGAATTTAGCCTTTATAAAGTTAATTACTTAGCAGTATATTTTCCTTTATCAACAGCATAAAAATGAATTTATATACTGTTGTTACCGATTCAATGTGTTTTTGTGCTTTATTCCTTTGCACACCCAGTAAAGCTGAAATCTGAGCAATCTGCAGCGGCATTATAATTTAATAGCATTTAACAGGCTTGTTGTAATGCTAACATGTAATCAAGGATTTAGAAAGATTATATAACATGGAATAGTATATTTCACACACAAGATTCTTAGATGATAAATATCGGAACAAAATTGTGTATATTTACAGCCAGAGAGCTTATGAACACTGTAAAATCATGGTCTTTGCTAAAATTTAATGTGAAACAAGCTATCATTTTTTTTAATTGTATTTGATCTAAATGATTTTTGGGTCTATATTAGAAGACCGAATGGAGAGAATAGCGAACGGCAAAACAGTGAAAAGACCAGACCTCGAAGTGCTGTTTGCCAGATCACGGTATGGTGAAAATTGGAATATTTGCCCTTTCCTCACTGTAGTGTGATCTCGTTGGCATATATATATTTAGCGGGGGGTGTGGGGGGCACAGCCCCTCACAATAGCAAGTTCGAGGTCCGGTCTTCTCGCTGTTTTGCCGTTCGCTATTTTTACCATTCGGTCTTCTAATATAGACCGTTATTTTTCATTACTGGCATGATATAATTTTCGTAAATTCAAAAATAATTTATTAGCATGCTTTTTAAAGTGGGAATAAAATACATTAGCCAAAATCAAACATAAATACCTGTAAAGCCTAAAATAGATTTTTTAAATGGAAACATAGTCAAGATACTAAGTGAACTCCTCTTGGATTTGCATACAGGGAGTTTAGTTTAGCATTTATTCTGAAGCACAACATAGCATGTTGTATAGACTCCACATTATACAACAATGAATTGGTTGTTTCTTTAGGCAGAAGGTCACAAGAATACTGAGTATGTGATTCAAGTCAATGTTTAGCTAGTCTACCAGTTTAATCATGTTGATGGCTAGCTGTTTCTAGAATGCAGATTAAATATGCAATAGATATTTTAAGAGCAGTAAATGCACTGTAAATGCAAGAGTATATAATACTGTGCCTAACTGATATAAATCAGCAATGACAGGCTAGGTGGCAGAAACTCCAGAGAGTAAGATGACTGCCTAAGATAATAAATATGTGAAAGTGCATGTGCGTGTCCAAATTAACACACACACACACACACACACACACACACACACACACACACACACACACACACACACACACACCACAAATATGAACAAACATTGGATTTACTAGACCAGTATACAATATCTTGGCCTACAGTGCCACCCAGTGGGAAAGACTGGCAGCACATAGTTACAAGCTGAATTAAATTAATAAGCCTCATTTAAAAAAGCAAGGGGAAGCTAGCATTTTTTTAATAGAGACATTATTATTATTATTATTATTATTATTATTATTATTATTATTATTATTATGTGGTATTTGAATATGCCCAGCTTTTTACATACTGTTATAGAACTTAAAAGTTATTGGCTTTGTTATGAAACTAAAACAATCAATGTTATTTTTCCATGAAGGATGTTGTAAGGATGCAAAAGTCTCTGAACCATGTTTTGGAAGTGGAAAGCACATTTCCTGGGAATATGAATGTATTTAATTGCTTGATGTCTTTAGCTTCTCAAAGCAAGTGCATGCTTTCTGTGACAGCTTGCAGCATATTATCAGTAACATAAAATATCCTGAACTCAACTTATTTTTAAATATATATATATTTTAAAAATGTTGCATAATAAGTCAGTGCTACTCGATTTCCCAAGGGGTCAAGAATCACTCCCTTATATGGAGGTTTAAACACCTGATGAAGCATTGTATGTATATTAAAGCTTGTGTATTTTCGTATACACTTTTGTTTTAATTATGTTAAATTTGTTTTAATAAAGTTTCTTGACCCTGATTCCAGATTACCTTTATTCTTAATGGATTATTTAGGGGTTTATTGTTTGGATTTAGCTGTTATATTATTGCACCAGCTGTACTGTTGGCGAAATAGTACTTACATCTTCTAGAACTGAATCTATGGTCTGGTGCAGGGTACAGAATCACAGTCAGAAACACACAGCTGGGCACACCATGGCAAACCATTCACAGCTGAGGAAGTGGACACCCCCAACAGAGTCTGTAAACTATCTCTATGACCACAGATGGACTGTCTAAAGACTTCGGCATCAGATGTGTATTTTATAGATATATTATTCAAAGGAAGCCATACATCATGAATGCAAATGAATTGTTATCCCAACCCTGCATTTACACATCTTTCTGGGTTGTATGTGCTTCAGGTTGCTAGTGTTGTTTCTGTTGTTAGATATTTTATGTGCAACATAGCTGGCAAGTAATGTTGCTTGCTATGTGATCTTTGTGATAGCTTGCCTTGCAATGCTTGAGAATGCAGTTTTATAGTGTTTCTGCAGCATTAATCTACAATATTTATTTACTCATTCATTCATTTCTTTCCTTTCTTATTTACTCTTTGTTGACTGGCAAGTCCCATTAGGCTGCTGTCCTTTTTTCAGGGTTGACCCTTAGTGGTATTCATACTGACCAAGGTAAATTTGGCCACAACACCAGGGAACTTCTCCCCGTTCTTTTTTTGATAAGTACCATGGGATCTTTTACCTTTGTTTGAACTACCATCAACTTAGGCAGCTGAGACCTCAGTATAAATTGTCATCCAGAGGACAGCACACTCAGGACTGCAGTACCCCTGTTATGCTGCAATGCAGTGTCAGTATCTAGTACTTTGTGTGGGAATAGAACCATTACCCTTCTGATATTGCAGTACCAAAGGAGAGTGTGCTACCTCCTGAGCCACAGTATCAGTGATGACCTCTCTCCAGTGCATCTGCTTCAGCCAAAAACACCACGTGTTTACAGACCATATTTAGCCAAGTCTGCTGGTTTATTGTTGGTGGTAGCAAAAATAACATTGCTGTAATACTGGATGGAGTGAACACTTGCCAAAGAGAGATGATGAATGCAGTCATCTGTGACTTTTGTCTACAAACTAATCAGTTAAAACCACAAGAAAAATCTAGCCAAGCTAGATTTTCCACTGTGTGATTCCTTAAAACCTCTTGGATTAGAGGTACATGGGATATACGGAAATGACCCCTTAAGGCCATCAGGTGTTTCAGCTATATGGTAGTTCTGAATAACAATGACCTTTTTTTCCTTTTTAAGTTTGTTACGGACAAATTCAGGTCAATAAAGCCAAACTCCACTAGCTGTGGACATGCGCATTTCAGCCTTCTTATAGCCTCGTCAGCACAGCATACCTAGACTATTTGGCTAATATACCACTAATACAAGAGGTTTTAAGGAATCACAGAGTGGAAAATCTAGCTTGACTAGATTTTTCTTGTAGTTTTTACTGATTGGTTTGTCTCTGTGACCTTGTTACTTATTGTTTTATTTTGTCTACAGACTTTCATATATCAGCTCCTGTCTTCCAGTAGTCGATTGTGCAGCTATGAAGAGTCCTCCAATGCATTTTAATGCTAATGCATGTTTCAGTGTAAATTGCCTCCAAATGAAGACTGATGAATAAGCTTTCTGTCCTTTGACCCTTTACTTGGAAATGCTTTCCACAGATATCACAAAAGGACTCTAAACAGGTTGCATACTGTAAACTAATGGCATAATAATAATAACTTGTATTCTACAATCATAATATTCTAAATGTCAGGTCTAGTGTGGCTGAAAAGGATCATTGAAGATTATTTTTGTATAACTAGTTAATAAATATAACTGTTTAATACATATCAATAAAAAAATGTATAACAACCATTGTCTATTTGTTTCTCCCTTTTATACTTTAGTCAGACATTACTCATTATGGCAGGAGCAAAACAAAATTTCAGATTGATCATTCTAACCCATATTAAAGTTGGAACCCATATTAAAGTAATTTGGTTAATTCATTTTGACCACTATGGTGGCTTCTAGAACTGGATTTTTTTTTGGTTTGTTTACTTAATTAACAATATTTTGTCTCATATTTGTCCTACTCTTGTATCCTACATGTGTATTGCTATTAGACATACTCAGCTGACTCCCAAAGTGCTTCAGATGACTATGGAGTAGATGCTAGCAATGAGAAAAAAAGGAAAGATGCATAAGTGTAGTTGTTAGGTTGGAAGACTAGAACATTAAATACATAGGTTTGCAGTAGCAGCATCTGAGTAGTTTCTCACTAATGAGATATGAGTGTTGCAGAATGTCCATATTTTTGTGTCATGTTTTTGATTTGTTCCTGCTTTTTTTGGCACATCATTCAGTGTTGAAGCAACCAAATAATGAACAGACATTTGAATAAGATTTCAAATATTTCAGAAAATGCATGCTAACACAAAATCTGTTATTCTAGCAACTTTCTACAAGGGCAATATTTAAAATCAGTACCTGATTTTTGGCATTGTTCCCCTCATTATTTTGACTTTGTCAGGAATTCATGCACTCACACTGAGACCTCAAACACTGAAACAGGATTATTCCCTGGTGCAGTGCAGGGACCTCACTCTGATTACTACAGGCAACATTTTTTTCCAGTCTTGCTCCAGATTTTTCAGGATTACAATGAATGTAATTCAGACAAGTAGACTGGGGTCTGCATTAAGAAGTGTTATTGATTTATTTCAATGTTCATAATATCAAAGGGTTATTTTTGCTGACTTAAAATATTGAAGTCTCATAACATCAAATACTATCCAGAGGGTTGGGTTCAACTAAGGGTTGGGAGGATGGCTTAATGGCCAAGGTGTTTGCCTTATAAACACAAGGTGCAGGGTTTGAGTCTCACAAGGGATAATTGACTAGGCTTAAAATGGCTTGCAAGGGCAGTTAGCTTAGTACTAAACGATGACCTGCTAGCATCTGTATGTGGAAGGTTGTGGTATAGAGGTGAGTGAGAAATTTTTCCTTTAGCCAGTGTGCTTTGATTCTTGAGTTGGTATACATATATATATATATATATATATATATATATATATATATATATATATGTGTGTGTGTGTGTGTGTAGATATATATATATATATATATATATATATATATATATATATATATATATATAGATAAACATACACACATATATATATATTGTATACACACACACACACACACACACACACACACACACACACACACAATTTCAGGGGTATTGGGGGGGGCAAAGCCCCCACATGGAGGGTGTAGGGGGCTTGCCTTCTGCATAAAATAAGTTTTCATTTCTTTTTCTTGTTTTTCAGCTACATGGGTTTCAATGTTTTGGGTTTTGAACATTTGGGTTTTTGATGCACATTAAAAACCTAATCCCTTCTGTGGAACTTTCAGGACCATGACATGCATGCCTTGTCCACTTTGTAGCTACTGTGTGTACTTAGGACTAGACAAAGTGCCATTGGCATTGCATTTTATTCTCGATGATGACCTGCAAGTGGCTAAACATTATTCTGTGTACTAGGTCAAGGCCTTTCAGAAAAAAAGTTTGTATTTGTTTTAGGAAATCTCAGTAGTGCCTCTGGTCCTGCCTCACCATCCATTTTTTTCTTTTATGTAAGTATATATACTTAGACAAACTGACACAATTCTTCTTGATGGTTTCAACTATCCATCCATAAACTGGGAAATATCAGTGTAAACTCTCTAAATCAGATAGCATACTTTCCATTTAGGGGCATAAAATATTGGGTCTTGTTTTACAGACATAGTCCCATTAAGATCTACATCCATAGTTACCCATCAATGATCAGCTCTGTCCATTGTTCAGTAGTGTTTGCTATGAAGGTTAAACCAACTTGCCAGCAAACCCCATAGGAGTGTTAGAGATCTTTCAAATGGAAAGGTACTAGGACTAATTGATGACTTGAGGCAATTCAAGCACACCACTAAAGGTCCAGTTGCAAACACTGCAGCATTTACAGACAGTTTCTGTTCATACCTTTATGTATGCATATAGATATTGGTCCCTATCAGATTCATGTGCAATGCTACGATTAGGAATAAACCCCTATGATAGAGCACTAGTATAAGCAAACTATAAAACAAGGAGAAAACTCCTTGTCTCAAGAAATAACCTGCATATCTCATACAATCGGTGCAAAATTAAACTTCCAAGGTTGAGTGTGAAATGAAAACTGACATCTTTATAAAGGACACACATAAAGCCTTTTTTAACTATGTTAGAAACCTTAGGAACAATACTGAACACTGCACTGAACTGATGCATAGCAAACATAGTAAACAAACTAGTAAATAAATTTAGATCAAACTTTACTCGCTGTTCACTGACATGCCACTCACATTACATCATATGCACTCCCATCTCACAGATTACCATGAATCAAGTCATAAGTGCTCTGTCCAAAACCAAGGACACCAGGCAATGTGCCTGGCTACTATTTTTCATAATGAATCATAGCCTCACCAACTTGCCACTAAATTCATTTACCCTCAGCCTCGAAACTGACTTTATGTTAAGGGTATGGACAACAGCTTTGGTAAATAATTGGATTTCATATCTACTGTATATCTGACAACAATTGCCTTTCTCAGAACATTCTTGCAAATAGTACTCTTTGATATGCAAATAGTTGTATTTACATCTACTGCATATTTTCTCTACATATTTTACTGTATTTTTCTTTATTTCACTATATATTGTATTTTATGCTATTGTTGGAGCTTTTCTCCCCGGGACAGTGGACTTCCCCCATCATCAAACTGGAATAAATAAAATAAATAAATATAAATAAATAAATTCCTCCTTTACAGGGGGTGGACCTACCTCTGGTCCTGGCAAATACACAAGCTAATAAGCATCACCAGCATAATTATGGAACTGATAAACAAAAATATTATCAGCTTACAATCCCTGACTCAAGTCAGTCTGGGTTTCTAAAAGGATGATACTGCTTGGAAAATGTTTTTTAAAAAGTGACTGAGGCATTTGATGGGGGCAAATCAGCACACACCATTTACCTTGACCTGGCAAAGGCTTTCAATACCATTCCACCTAAATGCAAACCCTTATTGCAACACACTGGATAGTGAAATGGCTAAGGATTTGAGATACTCTGACTTACAAAAGACTTGCTAATTGTAGAGTGCCCCAAGGACTGGTGTTAGGGCCATTTTTATTTGGTATTTACTTCTCTAAGGTTAAAGCTGATGTTAGGGGTCTGCATTAGGACCATGGCCTAAAGCTAAGTGTTAAAAGGTGTTAGTGTTGTGTCCTTTTGGAAATATAATAACCCATGCACATATCACATCAATAACTCCCCCTTCAAAATGGACATAATCATCAGGGACCTGGGCAGATTTGTGGACGATGAACTCTCCTTTGACCACCAAATATCTACTGTTCTTAGAAAGTTATTTTAGCTAAATGCTTAGATGATCATCAAAGGCATATCTTCTTGGTTCAAAGAAAGTATTATTCCTCTAACTCCTTTCTTGTTAGGCCTATAATAAAATATAATGATTCCTTTGGTTTGAACAAGTAAATGATCCAAATTGAAAAAAAAACAGGAATTCATCACCAAGAGTTCCACGGGCATGGCTTCCATGTACTACACAAATCACCTTAAACCACTGTTTCTTTTCTTTGACTCATACAGACTCCTAATGGGTGACCTCTGCCTTACCTACAAAACCTCACATGACCTAGTCCTGGGTTACATCTGACAAATCCACAAAGTCTGTAACACCTTGAATACCTACTCTATAGATCTGAACATCCACTGCAATATAAACAGAACTTGCTCAATGGAAAATATTTCTTTATATTATGCTAAGTAGCTCCCTAAACCATTTTGGGTACAACCTAGATAATTAAAAATTCACCCCAGGACTGGCCTCTATATCCCCAATGGGAAGCAGGACTAAGTAGTAGAATTTGTGGTGGATATACTCCAAAACAGCTTTGTAACAACTTAGGAACCTATTTATCCTTCACATAAAACTGGATTCATTGTTTCTGAGGCAGCCCAATAACCGCTGAATTGCTTTGATGACCTGTTTTCTGAATGTCATTGATATTGACCTTCATCTTATGATGTCTTATGTTGTCAAACAGTGACTTCACTGATGATTATAAGCATTCATAACATCCAGGTGCTCTTGTAGCCTCTGGTATTGCTGCTCAGTCCTGACATCTAGCATGGACAGTTGCTTCAGATTGTCTTTGCTAAATGTCCTGACATTTTTAACATTAGTGATAACTTCTTGTGACATCTTTATAAGGGGGTTGATGGATGACTACATAATAAGAACTTCAATTTTGTGCTAGGCAGCTCAAGATGAGTTCTTTGGATTGTCAGCCATGCTAAGGATTTGTGAGGTCATGTGATTCATTCCCTTGTATTATGGATAAAAATATCTCCTAAACCTCATAGAAAAGTTGTTGTAATTACATAGATTAAACATACTACAGAAACTAAAATGAGAGCTTCTAATTTTATGTAAATTGAGCCCAGTTGACAACTCTTAAGATTTTAACAATAATTGGTATAAAGCGTTTGCACTCTTCCACATCATCCTCCAGCAAAATGATCACAAGATCACTCGCTCAGACTTACTTTGAACTGAAAATACTGGGATTTTTTTATTATGGACATTTACTCAGTTCAGCAGAATCTTTTTCCAAAAAGAAATCTGTCAAATGATAGTATTTTAATGGCAGTGGGTTTGATTTACAGCTGAAGATTCCTGGATAGTTCATCAACTGTGTACTGGTTGCGAGGGGACACTTGCAGATACTTTGGCAACATTGTCAAGATTCTACATCTCTTTCAAACATTTCAGAGCTTTGTATCTACAAGATTAAGAATGTGTACATGGACCATGAAGAATGTTCCTATCTTGGGGAATCTCCCTTTCCCAGCTAGTGGATGGTAAATACAAGTAATTGAGTTTTATGGTCTTGTCCACAGATATGGAGTTGGCCAAGGATAACTCTGAGAAGGCCTATTCATAGGTAAATTACTTCTGTGAATCTTGGGCTAAATCTTGCATATTCTTTAATTCAAATATATATATTTTTTAGGGTCTATATTAGATCACCAAATGCTTAAAAAAGCAAATGGTGATTACTCGACCCTACGTAAGCAAAAGCTTACAATTTCGAACTGTCAGAACAGCGATTTTTTTTCCTAGGGAAAAAAAATTGCTGTTCCAACAAAAATAAATAAATAAATAAAATAAAACACTTTAAACATTACATTAAGTGGGGGGGGGTGCTTCGTCCCTACACCCCCCTCTTAAATATACCAACTCTGAGACTGCTAAGATGAGGTAGCAAACAATGAAGGGCCAAGCAAAGTCTTTCCCAGGGAAAGAATTTGCTTAAAAGCCTCTTCAATATTTTGCCGTTTCAGGCTTTTGAGTTTGACCAAGACGCATTTGAAAGAATGCATCTTTGGTCTTCTAATAGGGAACCTTTTGTAAAGGTAATCTTTCTACTGGTGTTACATTACCTCAGGCAGATTTCATCTAGTCATCATTGTGGGATCATTAGTTAATCACAGACTTAGTTAATCTCAGGATATATCTGGGGCAATAAAAACTAGGGTTGGTAGACAAAAGTTGTGCAGTTTGTCCTTCTATAGGAGGAGTCACCTGTCAAATTTCAAATTGTTTGCTTCCTCATCTTATCTAGGTTTAATACTCAGTGGTCTTATGACTTGCCATGTGTGGAAGTATGAGTAAAACTATGGGTAGATGCCATCTGTGTGGTAAACCCAAGCAAAGTGATCATGCATGAATCAGGAATTCTCTTAATTCTTTTCTCTATGCTTCCTAGAAACGTATGGAGAGAAAAGGCCTTCAAAGTGTGGGGGACAGGATCACTCTCCCCATAGGTATTAATGGACAAGTTGTGCAAACTGTCAGGTACTACTTGGTAAATGTAAATGAAAGATATTTCAAGTATGGATGGTATCCCTCAAATGCTGGCTTGCAAGGATCAGGAATGGGGCAGTTCTTAGTTAAATGGCTCCAGAATGCTGATGAGCCCAGTTTCAGCAGGTAGCTTTAGTTCACTGTACAGCTGTCTTTGAATTGCATCAGCACTATTTTCTTGCTGTGTGCCTTATTTACATATGTCTGGCATGCAGTCTAATTGCTTGGTGCACACTGACATATTGTTTCTGTAGCCATACTGCTCAGCTGTCTCTTCCTCAGGAGTTAATCCTTTGGCTATATTTCCCATGTACTGATCCAATGCAGAACAAACCATTGTCTCTAAGTCTCACCCAGTGTTGAATTGTGTGTGCATATGTTTGTGTGTGTGTGTTGTACTTCTGCATGTGTGAAACTTTCAACATGCATTCTGGAATGTACATAGCTTGAAACATTTATTACTGCTTTTATATTCTTTTTCATTTATCTTTATTTACATTTTCTTTTTCTAATATTTTATAAGGCCGGTAATTGACACTGTGCTGATTAGACAGACTCTGTTAACTGGTTCAAACCTATATGAGTAAAAAAATAACATTTCAGAAATCTTAGTTTTGGACATCAACAGCTCTTTCACAATTTAATTGATTATATTTTCAAAAACGAAAGGAACTTGTTAGAAGGAAATTCTTGCTATATGTGGAAACTCTTGCTATATGAAAAGTAACAGTGCGTTCTTTCTAAGTTTAAGTCTATGTGCCATTTAGATTTGTAATTCAGTTATCTAACAATAAAATACCCCATTAAAATCAGAAACTTATTCACATATTAACAGACTGAAGAAGTTATAATTGCAGTTATTTATGTTCAAATGAAAGTTAAAATTGTACTTTTGTCAGTCTTACATTCATGGTCTCCTCATTTTTAATTTGCTTTACCTGTATTTGTAAATAACAAGAAAAGTCAGTAGGTTGCTAGAATTGCTGATATATTTTATACTAGCTAAAGTGAAAAGCACTGTGTGCAATCAATGTTTATCACATAAACATTTGTACCTAGTCTTCATTTTGTAATGTAAAAATAAGTCTCTGTTTTATTTTCTACTTTGCAGTAAGCAATAACATTTTGAGATACGTTATTTTGGATGCAGATCATTTTTTTGTTCTGCTTAGATTAAATTTAATCAGTCAGCATCATTACCATCTCTGTTCATAATGTATTACACAGCGTTTGTATTATATTGCACAGCTCTGATATTACATAATATTTCTATCAAATTACATAACACTGATCTCATACTACAGAACATTTTTATCATATTACACAACACTGATATCATATTGCATTATCCTGAAGCAAATGTTACCAAAATAGTAATACATTACAATAGTGTTGGATTATAATGAATAACGATAATTGTCACATCAAAACATCCACAAAAGTGGGTAGTACTGAACATGCATAATTTCTGTGTAGAGTCGTTTAGGCATATTAAAAATTGGAGATGAACTGTTACCTTTGGTCCTTTAACACCATATGAACCAACCAGTCCTTGGCTACCAGGCAGACCCTAAAATCAACAACAAAACCATTTTAAACATTCATAACATAATTACTCCCTGAAGACTGTCATATATTATTTTGAGAAAGTCACCATTAAAGATGTATTACTAATGCTACAAGTATTAGAATATATGAAGTGTGCAAATGATTTGCTCCAGTATAGTTGATTAATGATAACACTTCCTTTCAAGTTGGGATTTGATTGTGCAAAATGAAAAGTCAAATAAATGTTCCAAATTTTCTGAAAAGAGGAATGGATCTTTAGAAGAATTGCAGTTGGTTTTATATGGGCAACTTTGAGTTTTACAAAGAAAAAAACAAAAGTTTTTCCTCTGATATATATCATTATACTTTAAAAAGCACAGACCTACAAAAACAGGATTTACAAAGATCATTATTCATTAGTAAAAGTAAACAGAATTAACCAAAGAGGCAACATTAAAAATACGTGATCAGTGATACATAACAAAGATCTAAATACTACTAAGAATAGTGTGCATATCCAGTTGAGATGCTGTTAGAAGTGTTATAAACAGAAGAAAGATGCAAACACAAACAAGAAACAAATACTGACTTCTTACATGAAATTATAAACAAAGCTATATTAAAGACCTTCACCAAGCAAATTTTTGTAAGCCATTTTACTTCTTATATCCTAATAAATGCTTATAAAACACCAAAATCTTCACAAAAGAAAAACCTCTGGACCTTCTTATAATAGAACATAGCATCACAAATTTGCAATCTCTAAATATAAAGTCTGCTAATCAGCAACACCACCCACTATCTCAATTAAACATTCGGACAATAGCAATTAGACTACCACCAGGATATTTAAAGAAACATGTACTTTATGCTTCTGTACCACTAAACAGGTTAAGACTGAATGTTTAAAGGAAGGGCCTTTCCTAATTTAATGAAACAGGCCAAAGTTATTAAAGATGGTGATCAAAATTAAATAAATAACTACAGAGCTATTACTGTATTAACCCCCCCCCCCATCTATAATACTGGAAACCATTGTACATACACAGACATTCATCTATTTATTGGACAAGATCTCATAGCATTCATATAGCCCTGTTCATGCTAGACGACTACGCAGAAAAACATAAAGACAGAGGCCATACCAGAAGAGCATTATATTTTTTATCACCTTTTATTCTTTTGTTTGAATTAAGCTTACTGTTTTCTTATTTCCAATTATTTTTATCAAAATTTTAAAATATAAATAATAAGTCAAGATATATAACAATATTTAAAACATAGCTAAAAATAAATGATAGAAAAATTATTCATAATAACAAAAATAAACCATTTACAAAAAGTGTCCACCTAAAACACAGGAATTATATATTGTACAACTTGTAATATTGTTTCAGATCATATTGTCCTCAAGTTTCTCTAATGCATCCTTAACCTTTAGTCATAAGTTATAATATGAAGTAATTCAATTTGTTCTCATCTTGATTGTAGATAATTCCATAACAGAAACATTGATAGCAATATTCTTGAGCTCCTTGGATGAAGGTGTAGTCTCATTTTTCCAATTTGTTGTGATAACTTTATGTGCAATGGCTAATAAACTCCATAAAATAGAATATTTAGATCTGGGAACACTTTTAGGAACTGGTTCATTAAATAACACCAATGATTTGGTTAAGTTACAATTTTCATTAAAAAATAATTAGCAAGAAGAAGTTGAAATTATTCCAGAATGGCAAGAAGAAGTTGAAATTATTCCAGAATGGCTTAAGTAATATACAGTATCAGATGATGTGCTGCCAGTCAGCTTTAATCTGTAGTTGACATCTCCAACAACCTATATTTTTTTAAACATCAGTTCCATCTTATGAGGGGTAATAAAACATCTAGGATAGAAATTTTCATCTGAATAATCTCTACTGCAAGGAAAGAGTAGTCTGTTTTGAAGATATTAACATACATTTTTATCTTCATTAGAAGGTGATTGATTAATAATTCATTTATAATAATCCCAGAAATTCTCTTTGCAATATAATTGTGTCTATATCATCATCATCTTCATCCCCTTTTTCCCATTTACATGGGATCGGGGTATCATATTAACTGTCGCCATCTCTCTCGATTCAGTGCCACTCTCCTGCCTTCTTCAACACTCATGCCTGACTGTCGCAGATCTTCTTTCACACAATCCATCCACCTCTTTGCTGGACGCCCTCACTTCCTCTTACCTTCTTCCTGTCTGTTCCAAATCTCCCTCACCAGATTGTCTTCTGCTTTTCTACACATGTGCCCATACCATCGTAATCTGTTCTCTTTGATCTTTTCTGCAATTGGAGCTACTTTGGCTTCTGCTCTTATGTCCTCATTTCTTCGCCTGTCCCGCAGTGTGCATCCTAACACCTTTCTCAGGCACTTCATTTCCATCACCTCTAGCTTCTTCAACTGTTCTGCCTTTACTGCCCAGGTTTCTGTACCATACAGTAGTACTGGTCGCACCACTGTCTTGTACACCTTACTTTTCAGCTTCTTTGGCATTCTTCTGTCATATACTACACCTGATATTCTATGCCAGGTGGCTGCAGCCCCTCTGATTCTAGCTTTGACCACTTCATTCAGACTACCCTTCTCCTCAACCACCCCTCCCAGATACTTGAAGCTGTTTACCTGTTCCACTATCTTCCCATCTATCTCTATTCTCAGCTTCTTCTGATTTCCCCAATCTGCTGCCATTACCACTGTCTTATCTGTGCTTAGTTTCATCCCACGTGCCTTCAGATTTGCATTCCATTCTCCTATCCTTTGCTGAAGTTCTAGATCAGAGTCTGCCTGTACTGCCACATCGTCTGCATACAGCAGCTTTGTTGCTCTGACCCCTCCAACCTGTTTGCTGATGTAGTCCATTACCAGTATGAACAGCAGTGGGCTCAGAGCTGAACCCTGGTGTACACCCACTCCCACTGGGAACCCCTCAGTGAGGCCAAACACTGTTCATACTTGAGTCACTGGGTCCTTGTACATAGCCTGTACTAATTCTACCAATGTTTCTGGGACTTCAAACCACCGCAGTACTGCCCAGATCAGCTTTCTTGGGACCTTGTCATATGCTTTCTCCAAGTCTAGGAAAGCGCAGTTTGACTCTCTCCTCTTCTCTAGTTTCTTCTCAAGTATCTGTCTCAATGCAAACATTGGGTCAATTGTGCTGCATCCTGATCTGAATCCGAACTGTTTATCTCCCATCTTACATTCTACTATTCTGCGTATCCGTTTATCAATCACCCTCTCCAGAACTTTCATGCAATGTGGTAGGAGTTTGATGCCTCTGTACTGTCCACAGTTGTGGATGTCCCCTTTGTTCTTGTACACTGGCATGAGTATGCTTATTCTCCAGTCATCTGGAATACGCCTTTTTCTCCACACTGCAATTAGTACCCTCAGGAGCCATTTCTCCCCTAGCTCACCCAGCATCTTTATCATATCTGATGTGACCTCATCTGAGCCTGCTGCTTTCCCTGACTTCATTTTCCTTAGTGCTGCTCTTACTTCTTCTAAGCTGGGCTCCTCTTCTACTCTCATTGTAGGCTGTTTCTGTGGCAGTACCGCTTCTGTGGGGTTTTCTTCATTCAGAAGCTGCTGGAAATACGTCTTCCATCTGCCTTTGATGTCCTGTGGGCTGGTAAGCAGGTTGTTGCTGGAATCCTTTATGAAGGGTGTCTGACTATCTTCTTTATCTTTCTGTCTTTGCCTTGCAACCTGGTACAGTTTCTTTGTGCCCCTTACTGAGTCACTTTCCAGAAGCTGATAGAGTGCCTCTGATGCCCTATTCTTTGCTATTGCAACTTCTTTCTTAGTTTCTTTGTTAGCCAACCAGTAGTCCTTCCTAGCTTGGTCAGTCTTTTCAATCTCCCACTTCTTCCTGCACTCCTTCTTTCTTTTGATTACTTCCTGCACTTCTGCATTCCACCACCAGCTTTCCTTAGGTACCTTATTTCCATACCTGGCTCAGCCATATATCTTTTCTGTAGTCCTAACACATGCTGTTTTAGGCGCTGCCACTCTTCTTCAACTCCACCTATTTCCTCCTCTTCTTGGGGTGCGAGAGCCCTGAGTAATTCCTTGAACTGCTGTACTTTCTCTCCAGTCAACTTCCGGGTCTTCAGCCTGGTCTCTGTTGACCTTAGAGCCTTCTCTGACCACTGCTTGCAGCTGATTGTGGCAACTACTGGTTTATGCTGTGAACCGACTGTTCTATAGACTGTTGTGCCTATATCTATTTTATGTAAATATCCTTTCCTTGTAATGAATTGATCTTATAGAATAATCCTGAATTTTACAAATTTTGGAACATATTCTTTAATATTTGTGTTCATTAAATCAAGTTTGTTAATAATGAATTGTCTAAGAGATTGTATTGCTATCAATTTTTCTTCATTTATATTTATTTAGGCATAATATAATTCCTTATATGTACTTTCTCTGAATCTATTAATTGATGCCAAAATGTAAGATTTGTTTTTCTGAACTCAGTCATGTTTGGAATATTATAAGTGCTTAGTTCATTTGGTGTACAAGCTATAGGAAATAATGAAAATGACCATGCTTGGATTTTTATTTATAAAGTTTTTAAAAGTATTTAATGTATTAACTATACACCAAGAACGTATTGCTATATTTTTACTGCCTAGAATATATTATCTTAACAACCAGTGAAATGTATTAGGAAATATCTTACTATTTCATATTAAAACTGAATTATTTGGCTCTAACCAGACTATTTCTTGTACTTTTTTTCCAATGTGAAGAATAATTTGAATTTAACCATAGATTTATTGTTTTTATAACTGATGACAATGCATAAATTTCAATATCTGGAAGTCCAATACCACCCTTTGTCCAATCTTTTAAATAGTGATTAATGCTAATCTGGGCTTATTATGGTACCATAAAAAGTTTAACATTAATGTATTAAATTATTTTTCATATTCCATAAGAACTGGAAGTGAAATAGTTTGTACTGAATATAAAATGCTTAAAATAGTAGTATAACTAGTTGTTATGTAATTAATATTAACTGATAAAATAACTCCTAAGTACTGTATTTCATTATCTAAAACTATATATTTGGAGAATTTCTTATTTATATTACTTGTCTTACAATTTATATGTAAAATCTTAGTTTTATTGTCATTAAATTGAAGTCCTGATATCTTTTGGAATACTACAATTGCATCAAATAATGCTTGTAAAGAATGACTATAATCAGTCAATGTTAATAAAATATCATCTACAAATAACTGACTCTTGGAATTTAGTTAATTATTAAATTGAATACCTTTAATATTTGTGTTAGTTCTAATATAATATAATAGTTCTATGGCCATGGGAAGATAATAATGGTGATAAAGGACAACCTTGTTTAGTACCCTTGGTAATTGCATTGATTTAGAAGTATACAATCTGATTTTTGTATAAGCAGCAGATTTTTCATAAAGCGTTTTAATTAATCATATAAAATTATCTGAAGAATTATATTTATTTAGAACCAATAAAAGGTAAACCCAATGACTGAATAAAAAGCACTGTTGATATCCAGACTTACCAAAGTTAAATTATCTTTTGTAGTATTAAAATAGTCTATTATTGTTAGTATCCTTTTAATGTTTTGCATACATTTCTATTTATAATGAAGCTTGTTTGATCTTCATTTAATAATGGTAAAAAATATTTAATTCTATTAGCATATATAGTCATACAAATTTTATAATCATCATTTAATAAAGAATTGGTCTATAATTCTCTTTCATCTTTATCTGATTTTAGTATAGATGAAATCAAATTATATTTCCAAGATGGGGGTATATTTTCTAATTCATTTACTAGTGTATAAACTTTTAATAATAGCACTAAAGCTTTCATATGCAGATGCCTGTATATCTCTGGAATAATGTCATCAATTCCAGGAGCTTTATTTAACTTTAATTTGTTTATTTGACATTTAAATTCTGACATTAAGATAGGTTTATCTTTTAATTTTATCTGTTCTTCTAATAATTTATTTTTAATATATCTTTTAAGAAATGCTTTTATTTTGGTCTGTGTCTCTAAAACTGAATTACATAAATTAATTGAACTAAAATGGATTCTAAAAGCCTCTAGAATCTCTTCTAAGTCTGTAACTTTATTTTTAGAACCAGGAATATATATACTTCTTTAACTTTATTAGTTTTAATAATCTTGCCAATCTATGTTGACTTTTAGGATTTAAGGAATAACAACTCAACTTAATCCTCAATCTTCTCTAGGTTAATCATAGTTTTGTGATGTAAGATTTCTATGTAGTTTTTACTTGTTTCAACAAGTTCCTTCTGTATATTTTTTTACTGTTTTGAACATATAATTTAAGTTTATCTACTTTATCTTGATAGTTTGTTAGTTCTTTATCCCACTGTATTTCCTATTAACATAAGACACAATGATTTTACCATATAGATATGATTTTACAGAGTCCCAAACAACAATCTCAGACATATCTTGAGTTAAATTTATGTTTATAAAATATTGAATTTCTTTATTTAAAAAAAAAAACCTTAAATTCTACCAAACTGCCTTCCAGTTTATAGCCTGCTACAGACCACCCTCCCAAATCCAGGAACCCCACTCGGCCTTCCTGAGAACACTGGAAAATATGGAGGTCTCTCCAAACACCATCATATTGGATGACTTCAACTACCCGAACACAGACTGGGAGCATTACTCTAGCTCCATCACCCTAGTCCAAAGGTTTCTAGAATTTATAAACTCAAATGCTATGGAACAACTTGTTACCACTCCCACAAGAGGGGAAAATATACTGGACCTGATCATCACCAACATGGGGACTCTATGCTCCAGACCAGAAGTGTATCCCTCACTGGTAAGATCAGACCATAAACTAATCTCACTAGATATTCACATCCTGACCCCAGCCCATGCCCAGAAAACCACAGTGAAAAACTTCTCTAAAGCAAATTTCACTCCTCAAAACCAAGGTGGAATCCTTCAAAGCCCCCGGGCCTGTGAGAAATATGGCCCAGACCGCAGAATCCTTTATAAACACATTCTATGAACACCTTCAGGAATGCATGGATCATGCAATCCCAAATAAAACCAAGACCCAATCGTCCAAAGGCAGGCTTCCTGTCTGGTGGACCCCAGCCATAAACAAACTATACAATAGAAGGTGGAAGCTACTACATGATAGAGCAAAATCTCAAAAAGGGAAGGCATCTCTGATCAGTATTAGCAAAAAAACTATGGGCACTCATAAAATCGTCTAAGGCCAGCTTCGAGAGAAAAATTGCACAGGACACTAGGGATAATCACAAGGCTTTCTTTAGTTATGTTAGGAACCTGGGTGGTAATTCCCAGATATGCTCAGAATTAGTCCAAAATGACAAAAAATACACCGAACCCACAGACATTGCCAACATCCTAGCTGACAGGTTCAGCTCAAACTTCTCCCCCCCTTCCCCACCAAAAGGGCAAATATCTATCCCAGCAGAGTGCTGCCCCCCTGACATCTCAGATGCTCAGGTAAGAGCCGCCCTCTCCAAAGCAAAAAACACAGCATCAGTGGGACCAGATGGTGTCCCGGGCTGCGTGTTACATGAACTCCAAGAAGAACTAAACCCAAACATAAAACTACTGTTCAGTCTCAGCCTTACTACAGGATATGTACCCAAAGAGTGGCGTACAGCAACAGTGGCCTCTCTCCACAAAGGTGGTGCCTCAACGGATCCTGGAAACTATCGCCCCATAAGCCTGACTAGCTTGGTCTGCAAAGCTATGGAAAGGATCATCATGGACCTCATAAATAAAGATATTGGGGACCTACAGACACTGGATCCTACCCAGTTCGGCTTTGTTAAGGGCAGATCCAGCTTCTTAAACCTGGTCAATTTCTTTGAAACAGTCACCAAGGCCATTGACAAGGGGAAGGTGGTCCACACAGCCTACCTGGACCTCGCAAAAGTCTTCGATACAATACCCCACTCGGGCATTATAGATAAGCTCACCAGCTTAAATATAAACCCCTATGTCACTAGATGGTTTGCAAACTGGCTCAAGGACAAAACCCACATGGTTAGAATTGCAGGAGCCATGTCAGACTCCAAACCAGTTACAAGTGGCGTCCCACAAGGCTCAGTCCTGGGACCTCTCTTGTTCGGTATATATTTCTCGGAGGTACAGGCCAACATGGAAGGACTGTGGCTGACCAAGTTCGCAGATGACTGCAAACTGGGCGCCATAATCGACTCTCCAGCCAACACAAGCATCATACAAAAGGGCCTCATAGAAACAGACAACTGGTGCCAGAGCCATGGCCTCAAGCTAAATGCCAAAAAGTGTATAGTCATCCCCTTTGGCAAAAACAAAGTGCCCACAAATTACCACATAGGGGGTAATCCATTAAGTACGGAAGAAGTAATTAGGGACCTGGGGACCCAAGTTGATAGCAATCTCTCATTCGACAACCACATGGCCAAAGTGGTTAGAAAAACATTTTATATAGCCCACCTAATCATGAAGGGATTCACATCTAGATCAGGGGAGGTTATCGTGCCTCTTTACTCATCCCTCATCAGGCCCATAATTGAGTACAATGCCCCTTTTGGGATGTACCTTACCAGACACCTGCAGCAACTGGAAAGACCCCAAAAGTACCTCACCAAGAGGATCAAAGAGCTCAAACAGATACCATATGCTGCCCGGTTAAAGAAATGCCAGCTCTACTCAGTGGCATACCGCCTGCTCAGAGGCGTTCTGTGCCTGACGTATAAAGCCATGTCCAACCCGGAATTAATGGACATGCTGCACCTCAGAAAATCCAAATCCCATCAAGCTACGCGCTCAAGAGACTTGAACTTCAGCACTGAAATAAATAGGACATGCTGGAGGGACAGATTCATAACCCAGAGGCTCCCTTCACTCTGGAATAAAATCCCAGTCCAGGTTAGGCAGAGTCCCTCACTGACTCTCTTCAAGAGGAATCTTGATGAGTGGATGGGAGATCGTAGATTTGCCCCGGGTATCACTTCCGTGTCACTGTTAGACAGAGGCACAGTATACTAACCTCGAAAAAGGGCATATCAAAATTAATTTAAAATGGGTGGTGAAAGCCAAACACACTCTGGCTAGGCTTGTAAATGCCCTAGGGCAGATAGCCTAGTATGAAGCTATGAACCTATGAACCTATATGATGAGATACTGGTGATGGAAATGCTGTTTTTAGTATTTGTCATAATTTAAAAGTAATAGCATTATGATCAGATAGTAGGCATGAAATAACTTTAACTTTATCAAGTTTTTGTTATTAAATTACATCAGACATAAAGTCTATATGTCCTAGATTATTATGTCTATGTGAAAAATGTGTAAAACATAATGAGTTGATTCTGAGAATCTGTTAATATCTTTAACATTAAACCTACCCATGAACTCTATTAATGCTTTAGATGATGCTGTGTTCCTATGTGTATTTGTTGAGTTAGTATCACTGTCTTCTAAAAAAAGTTAAAATCACCAGCTAAAATAATAACTTCCTTTAGAATATTGTATAATCTCTTCAAACTGTTTTTAACTACTTTAACACCTAATCCAGGGATCCAATAGACATTAAGTAAAGCGTATAACCTCCCTTTTATTTCCAAAGTAACAAACAAAACATTCCTGTATTGTCATTATAAGCGTTTAGAATTTTAGACATTGGAACTGTAGTTTTCCATAAAATTGCTACACTTTTTTTCTTTTGTTTATGATGTGAACTAACAAGTACTGTATAATAATTTGTATTAAGTTTATCAATGTCTTTTCAAAATAAATGTATCTCTTGTAGAAATACAAGTTGGGTAGTCAATGTCTTTAAATATTTATATAAGCTACCTCTCTTATAGATATTATTCATATCAATTATGTTGATAGAAATACACTTCATAAATGATGAATTTGTAAACATATGTTTAGTCATGTATTTTCTATAAGAATGTAAAAAAAAACAAAAAACAAGAACATAAGGAGAAAAAAGAAACGCATTTCTGATTGTATAACTTGTTTATGAACATCCAGAAATAAACAGGCAACCCAGTACTGATGTAAACACTAATCCAAAACAAAATAACTGAACACCAGCAGCCTAACAAACTGAGAACTTTAATAACAAAACAAAAAAAGAAGTCATGCATCTGCCAGATTCACAAAAGCTTGCACGGCATGCATGATTAGTGAAAGATGAAAATTTGCCAATATGGCGGCCGAGCGATTCACGTACATGCACATTTGATGTGCGTGAGTGCTACAGCACAAGTGATGCACGTCCCCAGCCCAGTATGCAAATCACCCTATTTGCAGGTGAAAACCATGCAAATGAGGTAAAATTGCCATCCAGGAAGCAGGAATCAGGGCATGCAGGACTAGCGTAATGTGTAGAAATGTACTCGGTTAGTAACCGAGTACGGCACTGCAAACTGCAAAACAGAGCTATGACAGCTCCAAATAAAGGCTGCATAGCATTGAGGAAGCATGCCAATGGCCAAGTAGAAGGCCACTGGCATTGCAAACAATGCCAAATGTGCAAAATACAACCTTTATGATATGTCCGCTGATCACGTCCGTTGAAGCATAGGGCAGTGGCGCGCAAATGGGACCGGTGGGGAAATAAGAAAATAAACCTAAAAACAACACTCTAACTAAAATCAGTATTCTGCCATGCAAGTCAATGGCAGGCAAAAGGCAACCTGGCCAGTGAGTAGTGGTTGCTAAGGGGGAAGGCACAGTGTGACACATGTAACTATGCATTAGCAGGCAATTCTATGCAAATGAGGGGAAGGATAGTGAATCTCAGTTTTTCCCAGGGTGTGAGGCAGGTCCCAAGAGTGTAAGAGTATAAATACCTGGGTGCATGACTAGGATATAGGTGACATCATGGGGGTGTGTGTCAGGCAGACTGTAAGTGGATTGGAGCCCTGTGGCTTGGGATTGCCCCTAGCTTAGCACAGCTAAGCTAGGGGGGTGTCTAAACTTGATTTTCCCCCCTTTACAAAGTGTAAGCAGGTGTGCGTTCCGCACACTGGGTTGTACAGAAAGAAAAAAGAAGTTAAACCAGGAAATAGCAGCTCTGTGCACATTTGAACAGGGAGGCAATGGGAAGGGAAAACAGCAGTAGGAAGGTAAACAAGGAGAACTAGCTGAGCTGCCAGGTGAAATGTATCAGAATCAACTAATTACACAGGTAGCAGACCAGCCCAAGCCAGAACACTATTATAAACTAAGCAAACACCTTCCCCCCTAGTTTTTCCACACTCTACACTACTGGTGTATTCAAGCGGGGAAATTTTACAAACAAACCTACAAAATGAGAAGGGCTGCAGCAGGCAACATAGAACAGCATGTGCAAGAGGCTGAGGGTGGTGAGGATGTGAATGCTGATGAACAACCCACAGTGAGGAGACAGAGAAGAGTGTACAGACCCAGAGTAACCTACCAGGGGCTACTTGAGCTGGAGATAGTGGAGCGCTATAGGGTAGACAGAGACCTCCTACAGCAAATTGTTGAGCTGTGTAGGCCACACCTGACATACTAAACTGGCAGAGGGGAACCCATCCCAGTGAATACCAAGGTATGTGTAGGCCTAGGTATACTAGCCACAGGTACCTCCCAAAGCACAACTGGGGATATCATGAGCATCTCACAGGCATTAGCATCCAGAGTATTCCACCAGTTCCTGGATGCCATGTCAGCACATGACAGTGAGCACGTATATTTCAACACATGTGAGGTGTTGACCAGCAATATGTGTCTCTTCCACCAAATAGCAGAATACCCTGGGGTAGTGGGTGCTATAGACTGCACACATTTATGCATCAAAGCACCACCCAGTGAGCAGGGTAGGGCCTACATCAACCACAGGGGCATCCCCTCCATCAACTGCCAGGTCGTATGTGATGCCCAGGGCATTATAATGAATATGTGTGCTGGCTGCCTGGGAAGCTATGACGAGTCACACATATGGCATCTGACACAGCTGTACCACAGATTTGCCAATGTGGACATCCCCTATGGTCACCTAGTGGGGGATGCTGGGTACCTGCTGGAGCCGTGGCTGATGACACCCATCAGAAATGCACACACATCTGAACAATAATGCCATAATGAGGCACACACACAGGCCAGACATATAATAGAGTGTGTGCTCAAGTCAAGGTTCTGGTGTCTGGACACATCCGGTGCAGCCCTGCAGTATTCACCAGCTACACGTACCCAAATTGTTATAGTATGTGCTATGCTACACAATATGATCCTGTGGAAACAGCTGCAGCAGGAACAGCATGAGGCAGGGCCACACAGCCCCTTACCAATGCCAAGGTCTGTACAGGCAGAGAGTGACTCAGAGGAGGAACAAACTGAGCCTGTCCCAGTAGGCAGAAGGAGGCATGCCCAGTATGCCCTGGCCTTGGCAAAGCGGCAATGCATAGCATATGTACTGACACAGTATGGACCCAGGGAATGACACCTCTCTCTGACTCACACAGACAGTAAAATGGATGCCAAACATGACACTACCTGTGCCCAACCATGTATAGGGAGTGTACTATGTGTATCCAAGATAGGCAGCCTTCCAGCACCATCCTCAAGTCCAGCACACCCTCAAGGTAAGTCAATCAACCTACCAATTGCCAAATGGAGTAGAATGTGTTGTTACCTGTAGCTATGGTATGGATGTGACCATGCAAGGGAATTGGGTGGCCGAATGTTAAGGCAGCTGACAGTAGACACCCATAGTAGCACCACGACATCTGTAACACATACTGGAGTCACCATAGTAGCCAGTACTACACAGGGTGACAAAACCCACTGCAGGAAATGGGCTGAGCAACTTGTGTGTCCATAATAGCCACACATGCCAGTCAGGAAGGTTCACATATGCAACAACAGTCTCAGCTAGCAGGACAGGTGAAGACAAACACAAACAAATGCTGTACTATGGCCTCTGAATGTGCCCTATGGGTAACCCCTCCCCCAGGCCTACACAGACAGACCACAGCAGGCCAGGCAGTTGTATGTAAGTTGTGAAGATTAGGAAGTCAGAAACTAATATGTAGGTAAACAAAGCTAGGATCTGTTGTACACTGGCATGCCTCTAGCCAGCAGGATAGGTAAGACTACAGACTGAAATGGAGTACCTGACATACCTGTACAGTCTTAGCAAATGTGTACAAGTGTCAGGTGTGCCCCCTCATCCAACATACACTTATAGTAACAGTCAGGTGTGCCCCCCACTCCTGTGTAAAACAGTAGAAACAGTCAGGTGTCCCCCCCACTATGCAGAAATGCAGCAACAGTCAATGCTAAATGACCGATGGATACCCTGCAGACACAGCATGCTACCTGTCAGTGTACAACACAAAGGTCAGCACTGCAAAGTACCTGGAATTGATCCACACATGCAGCACAGATGGCCATACTGGGCATGCTCACACACTTAGAGGATTGAAGGCAATGTCAGTCAACAACATACTGAAAGGTCATACTGGGCATGCTCACACACAAACACATGAAGGCCATGTCGGCAAACACCAGTGGACCAGACATATCTGGCAGTCGCAGTTCTCAGTGCAGACATGTCAATATGCACCACTCTTGCCTTGCACACTCAGTGGATAGGAATACAGACATATATGTAAGGACAACACACTATAATAAGCCAAAGGTACATGGACATAGATGTGTGGAAGAGGGTGACCATGACAAGGAGCCATCTGGGCCTGTCCCACCCAGCACACAGCCAAAGGGCCCCAAACACTTGAGGTGCAGATGTAACTCACTGCAGATACTAGCCACCAGTACCTGTCAGCATGACAGACTATGTGGTGCATGTGCCAGCTGTGCAACATGACTGTACAAGGAAGTAGCCATCTAGTAGCTGTATACACGCACCTGTGGCATACTACCGCGTGTGTGCCCGCATGTGGCATGTCAACCCCTACATGAATGGGATATGGCCCATGCACACATTGCCCTCCCCATAGCAGTATTATGACAGGCCTGATGAGGTCATCCAATATGAATTACACCTTTGGGAGAGCTATGGCTCAGTAATATCCATGGCGCATCCCATAACTGCTGTAGTAATAAACTAGTTAGGTAGTAGTTCTAACCCCAGAACTGGCAATTGTGTGAGTGTGTGTTCGTGTGCATGCCTGTCTGTCTCTGACTGTGTAGAGAGAAATGCTTTTTAGGCTACTCACACTCTGCACAATACATATAGTCAACTTTGGCAAGGCTGCTGATGTCACCCACCTAGAAATACACCTCTGGGAAAGACATAGCCCAGTAATCTCCGTAGTGCGTCCTGTAACTGCATACTGCTGTAGTGTGATAAAGTAGTTAGATAGGTGTTCTAACCCTAGACCTGACAAGTTTGTGTGTGTGTGTGTGTGTCTGACTGAGTAAAGAGCAATGCTTTTTAGGCAAATCACACTCCGTAAAATTCATATACTCAACCTTGGCAAGGCTGCTGATGTCAGTCACCTAGAAATACACCTCTGGGAAAATCATAGCCCAGTAATCTCCATAGCACATTCTGTAACTGTGCACTGTTGTAGTGTGATAAAGTAGTTAGATAGGTGTTCTAACCCCAGACCTGGCAACTGTGTGTTTGTGTGTGTGTGTGTGTCTAACTGAATAGAGAGCAATGCTTTTTAGGCTACTCACACTCCATACAATTCATATACTCAACTTTGGCAAGGCTGCTGATGCCACTCACCTAGAAATACACCTCTGGGAAAGTCATAACCCAGTAATCTCTGTAGCACGTACTGTAACTGCATACTGCTGTTGTATGATGAAGTACATAGGTAGGTGTTCTAACCCCTGACTTGCGAACTGTGATTGTGTGTGTGTGTGTGTGTGTGTGTGTGTGTGTGTGTGTGTGTGTGTGTGTGTGTGTGTGTCTCTGACTGAGTACAGAACAATGCTGCTTAGGGTACTCACACTCCTTACAATTCATATACTCAACATTTGCAAGGCTGCTGATGTCACCCACCTAGAAATACACCTCTGGGAAGGTTGTAGCTCCCTAATCTCTGTATTATGTCCTGTAACTGCATACTGCTGTAGTGTGATTTAGAATGGTGGTAGGGTTCCAATCCGTGGCAGTTTCGGATGTTTTGTGTGTGTTTCAATGTCTGTGTATGGAGCAATGCATTATAGGCTACTCACTCGCAGTACATTACAAATGCCCTACTTTGGCAATCCTGTTGATGTCAGTCATTGTGAAATACACCTTTGGGGAAGGGTTTCTCAAATAATCCCTGTGGTGTGTCCTATAACAGCTCCATGCCATAGTGTGATATAGACCTTGGTCAGGGGTTCTATACCCACACATGTCAGTTGTGGATGTTTTGTGTGCTTATCACTGTCTGTGTAGGGAGCAATGCATTTTAGGATAGTCACTCGCAGTACAGTTGACATGCCCTAGTTTGGTAATCCTGCTGATATCATTCATTGTGAAATACACCTTTGGGGAAAATGTATTTGAGTAATGTCTGAGGCACGTACTATAACTGCGTATAGCTGTAGTGTAGTAAACAAGTGAGGTAGGGGTTCTACTCCCAGACATGACAGGTGTGTGTGTGTGTGTGTGTGTGTGTGTGTGTGTGTGTGTCTGTGTGTGTGTGTGTGTGTGTGTGTGTGTGTGTGTGACTCATATCCTGTGTAAATGTGATTGTGAGTGTGTGGACAATGTGGAGGGATTTTGCTTATTTCATTTATGGGGGCCCTACTATATATCACAATGTCAACCATACAGGGATAACAGATGCAATTTAGCTGAGAGGCTGGGGTGCAAAGCCATAACCATACATGTGACATCAAGGCCAGCCAATCACAGTTAGCAACCCCACTGTGCCTTCACTTGTAACTCACAACGGACATACCATGCCTGACAACATGCCCTGTATGGACAGATGATACTGACATCAGGGAATGCTGTTAGCATGCTATCAATGTACGTGCAGGGTAAACCTGCTGACCATTACCAGTTCCTGCCACAGGTGGGCAAGACTGGCACATCTGATGATAATCTGTGTTCACAGCATGGACCAGACACCCCAGGTACAGTTCCACATGTCACTGTACATGCATGTGGGAAGTGTGCACATCCTAGACACCATCCATGTCATGAACTAGGGAACACATACATGGCAAGTGATGCACAGCATTGGCCACACACAGTAGTCACCCAGGTGGCTGGATGGGGGATACAATACCCATCTGTGTGGGCAAATACAGAAACTATAGGCCTGAGCCACAATGCAGACCATTGTCATGTGGCCTGATGCCAAGGTATACCCATCGTCTACCCTTGTATAGCCTGCTGGCACTGTTGACCACCACACACCTGTGCAGACATGCATCCATGCATGTCAGAACTGGCACCCTGTGTGTTCATTTGTGTGTTGTATGGTGCATATGTCCACATCCAAACTCACTACAACCCCCCATGGCACAGTGAAGCATGCTGTCTGATGTCTGACACCTCCTCATACTCACTGCCCATATGACCTCCATATGACCCGTGTGGTGCTTGTGTTACTTGCACATTGATGTGTTGTAGCAATACCACTAGTGATGAGTTGCACTCCTGGCCCTGCCAAGTGTGTCAATGTGTGTGTGTCCCTGTGTGAGTGTGCCTGTGTTGACACTGGCACCTGTTTATGCAGACAGGCATGTGTACATCACCTACTGTATATCTACCGTATCCCTGTTGTAGATGTCACTCACCATCACATATATGTTCTGAGTGCTCCCCAGCAGATAACCCATGTGGTGCATTCAGTGACTGCATTGAACTATGATAGCACTACATAGTTGTCGGGGGTTTGATACCCTGAGCTGGTAGGTGTGTGACACAAACATGCTTCAGTTTTACTCTCCCACCCCTCCCTGACATGTATTCACCTCTGTCTGCCTCCCCCACTCCCTCTCTGGTGGATGTGGAGACCTACACCTGCTTTGCTTAGACAGCAGCATGTGTATTTTAAGTGATGCTCAGGATCAGCTGATGGCCACTGCATGAATTGCAGCCCTCCTCTAGCTGATTGCATGCGGAACAGCTGTGGTAACATTCTCATAGCCAATTGCATGGAAACACACTCCAATACCTGGGAACATCATGGTGGTGTTGGCCCTTTTCTGTCAGTGTGAGCAGGAACTAGATCTGTCGTTTGGCAAACAGCATCTCAGATGGATTGGGGATTTACCTCTAACAACATACACTTTGGAAAGAAGGCAACAAACAGGAGGGGGGTGTGCCTGACCTGACTACAGACTAAGTGCTGCTATACTGCATTTGGAGTAATGTTGGTTTAACAGTGTTTGCCTGGATATGCCTGTCGTACATGTCACAATACCTGCCATGTCAGTTCCATGTATATGAGGAATCTCCATCTGCAGGGTCATCTGCAGACTGGGCAGTGTTGTGACTTTGGTTTCATGTGTTAGCCATCTGTGGAATGCAGAAGGTAGTGTAAGGATTGCAGTCTGTAGATGGTGAAGGCCATGACAGTTACTGACTTCATATCCCTCATTGGACATATGTTGCAACAAACCCCGCTACAATGGTAAATTTATGAGGTTATCACAGCAACATGTCTATACTGGCCCTGTGTATGTGCTGTCAGCCACACCTCTGTCAACCTTTGCACATATGTTGTGCATGAAGTGGTGCATATGTGCTGTACACCATAAATAGTGTCATCATATCTGACAACAAGCCAGTGATATATCAGATTGCTACACGTCATGTACAGTAGGGGTTATATTTCATGACATAACCCGGACATTCTGTGGATGTTTGTACAGTACTGAGGTCTGTGTAGTGATGGTGAATGTCGGCAGTGTGTGTATTGTTAATATGTACTTTAGCCTGTGTACAGACTGTGGTAGATGTCATTGTTCTAGCTCCCCTTCTATCTGATGTTACATGCTGCCCCACTGTATGATACTGTTTTGCCATACATGTTTGTAGGGCCAAACACACATGTCCCATACCACAGACAGCCATCAGACCAAACTATGTAGCAGCCCAGTATATGTAGGGTCATTCTGTGAGTGGCACATATGAGGATTGTGTAGAGCAGATAGTCTATATACTGTAATATTATGCTAGTTTACCATATGTGGCTGTAGCCGTGCTCACATTGGTTGTGGGTATGCACTTTCACACAGGTGTATCTTACCCTGTGCTGTGACATGGCTGTTGAGCCTGCTATATATGCAGGTACATGTGCATTCCCCCATACAAGATGTAGGCCACTGTTGAGCCAGTCTGCCTGTAGCCTGCACAGTGCATTGTTACATGCATAGCAGCTTAGTGTACTTACCCAGTGAGGTGTCATAGGTTCATAGGTTCATAGGTAGGTACTAGGCTATCGGCCCAAGGGCCTACGTAAGCCTAGCCAGCAAGGTTCCATAGCTTACGCCACCCAAGAAAGTTATTTTCCTGTGCCACTGTCCAGCAGAGACACAGAAGTGATCCCCGGGGTGTATTTCCTATTTCCCATCCACTCATCAAGATTTTTCTTGAAGAGTGCTAATGAAGAACTTTGCTTGACATAGATGGGTAGCTTGTTCCAGAGTATAGGAAGTCTCTGGGACAGGAATCTATCCCTCCAGCATGTCCTGTTTATTGTGGTGACAAGGTTTAGGTCCCTAGAGCATGCAGCTCGGAAGGATTGGGATTTCTTTAGGTGTAGCATGTCCAACAGCTCTGGGTTTGACATAGCTTTATATGTTAGGCAGAGATCACCTCGAAGTAGGCGGTATGCTACGGAGTAAAGCTGGAGTTTTTTGAGGCAGTCAGTGTAGGGCATTTGTTTGAGGCCAGTAATCCTCTTTGTGAGGTACTTCTGTGGCCTTTCCAGCTGCTGCAGATGTCTTGTGTGGTACATTCCAAAAGGGGCATTGTACTCTATAATGGATCTAATGAGTGATGAGTAGAGGGGAACAGTGACTTATTTTTTCCTGGATGAGAACCCTTTTATGATGAGGTGTGCTATGTAGAAGGACTTCCTGACTACTGTGGCGATGTGACTATCAAAGGAGAGACTACTGTCCACATGGGTCCCAAGGTCTCTTATCACACATTTGGTGTTAAGTAGATTGCTGCCTATGTGGTAGTTCATGGGTACAGAGTTTTTACCAAAGGGGATGACACTGCACTTTTTGGCATTGAGCTTGAGGCCATGGCTCTGACACCAGGCATCTGTCTCAGTGAGGCCCTTCTGTAGGATGTCCACATCATTTGGGGACTTGACTATGGCTCCTAGTTTGCAGTCATCTGTGAACTTCATTAGCCAGAGGCCTTCTGTGTTAGCCTGTACTTCAGAGAAGTAGATACCAAGCAGGAGAGGTCCCAGGATGGACCCCTGTGGTACTCCACTTGTCACTGCTTTGAGGTCAGATTTGGAGTCTGCAACTTTTACAGTGTGGGTCCTGTCAGTGAGCCAGTTGGCAACCCATCTTGTGACATAGAGATTTATACCTAGTTTAGTGAGTTTAGCTGTAATTCCAGAATGGGTGATGGTGTCGAAAGCCTTGGCGAGGTCAGGATAGGCTGTGTGAACCACATTATCCTCATCCACGGCTTTGGTGACTGCCTCAAAGAAATTGATCTGGTTCAGGAGGCATGATCTGCCTTTCACAAACCTGAACTGGGTGGGATCCAGAGTTTGGTGGTTACCAATGTCTTTGTTTATGAGTTCCATGATGATACATTCCATGGCCTTGCAGACCAGGCTCTTCAGGCTAATAGGTTGATAGTTCCCAGGATCAGTGGTGGCTCCCCCTTTGTGGAGTGGGATAACTGTTGCTGTGCACCATTCAGTGGACACAAAGCCTGATGCAAGGCTATTATTGAACATGGTGCTTAAATGGGGAGTCAGTTTGTTCTGAAGTTTGTGTAAAACGCAGCCTGGGATGTTGTCCAGTCCCATGGTTGCTGTGTTTTTGGCTTTAGAGAGTGCATCTTTTACCTGCATAGTTGTGATTACAGGGACTCTGAATTCTTCCTGTATAGATATGGGCCCTTTAGGGGGTGAGAGGAGGGTAAAGTTAGCACTAAACCGATCTGTCAGGATGTTGGCAATATCAGTTGGTTCTGTAATTTCCGTGCCTTTGTGCTGTAACTCAGAGCAGATCTGGGTGTTGCCATCTAGATTCTTGACATAGCTATAGAATGCTTTGTGGTCGTCCTTGGATTTAGTGGTGATTTTGTTTTCATAGCTAGCTTTGGAGGATCTTATAAGGGATCTCAGCTTCTTACTGAGGCTGACCAGGGAGCTCCTTCACTCATGGGATTTTACTCCCTTTTGCAACAGTTTCTTCCTTCTGTTGTACAGTTTGTTTATGGCAGGGGACCACCAGATTGGCTTCCTTTTTTTGGAGGATAGCGTCTTGGTTCTGTTTGGGATAGCACAATACATGCACTCATGTAAGTGCTTATAGAGTGCATTTGTGTAGGATTCAGCAGTTGTAACTGTATTGTCCATCTGCATGGGTGTCATGAAGATCACCACTTGTGTCTTAAGCATGAAGTTGGCTTTGGAGAAGTCTTTTACTGTGGTTTCCTTAATAGGGGGTGGGAGTGGGATGTGGATATCAAGGGTGATAAGCTTATGGTCGGATTGGACCAACGAGGAGTTGACTTCAGGTGTGGAACACCGGTCACTCATGTTGGTAATGACTAGGTCTAGGATATTGTTGCCCCTGGTGGGGGTGTGAATAAGTTGATCTAGGGCATTGGAGTTTATGAATTTCAGAAAGCGTTGAGCTAAGGAGTTGGTACACGAGTAGTTTTCCCAGTTGATGGTGGGGTAGTTGAAGTCGCCCATTATTAGGGTGTTTAGTTGAACCCTAATATTTTCCAGTACATCAAGAAAAGAGGAGTGGGAATCCTGGGGCATGGTGGGGGATATGTAGCAAGCTACAATTTGGATTGCAGTTTTGCCCAGAGTAAGTTGCACTTGGATAACCTCGGATGCATTATGCTGAGCAACTAGCCTGGCGGTGTGTATATCCTTAATGAATATGGACACACCTCCGCCTTTGGTGTTTCGGTCCAGGTTACATGGCTGAAAAGTGTGGTATGAGTTATAGCCTGGTAGTGCAGGGGTGCTCTCTGGAGCCTTGAACCAGGTCTCAGTCACTGCACAGATATCGATGTTCTCCATTTTAAGGAGTGCCTCGAGTGAGTGCATTTTGAGATTTAGACTTCTAGCATTGAATAGCATTACCCTCAGTTTTTGCTTGCCTGTTCCTGTTATGGTGGTGAATTTGGTATTTGAACCCTGCCTAAAAAAGGCACTATCCCAGGGGTGACAGGTGCAGGCCATCTGTGGCAAAGCATCCTGGTCTGTCGACCATGTCATCCCAAGCAGACAGATACTGGATCCCCTTAGAATGACACCAGAAGCTTAGCCAATTGTTGAAGTCAATCATTTTGTCCTTATACTGCGGTATAATTTTGGGCAATGGTAGAATGCTACTCAGGGCTAGGCTCATACCTGCCTGGGCTACAAGATCGGAGAGCTCTTCCATGTCTCTTTTCATGTAGTCCAGGGAGTTACGTCTCAGGTCATTCACACCAACATGAACAATGACAGTCATATTTTTACTTGTTGTGGAGTGACCTGAGTGCATGGGTTATATGGCGGATCCTGGCACCTGACAAGCAGCTGACAGTAACCATCTCCTTGTTTAGCCTGGTGAGTGGGACATCAGTGTGCCTGACTATAGAGTCACCTATGACTAGTGTGTTGGGTACGTTGTTTTGCCTTATTGGCTGTGGTTGAGTGGCACACTGAGTCTGTGGGCTATGTGTCATTTGGGTTGCATTGTGGGATGGAGGTTGCTTGCATTTCTGCTTTGGAGGTCTCTGTTGCTTAGACAGATTATTATTGAGAGCCTCCGCGAATGTTTTTGTGTTACTGTGTGTGGATTTTGGTGGTGTAGATTTAGTGAGACTATCTGATGAGTGTGGTGTGGTGCAAATCTTTACCTTCTCCTCATGACTGTCAAGTTCAGTTTTGGTTGGAGAGAGAATTGCCTCCAGTTTGGCTAGATAAGTGCATCTCTCACAGGTTGTAGTGTTAGGTGGTAGGAGGAGAGGGTTGTCTGTGTACATGAGGCAATTTCTACATTGCCTCAAGATGTCTAGATTCATCAGGTAAACAGGAGAGAACACTGGGAGCTGACCCTTGGACATGTCTGAATAAAAAACTATTTTCCTCTAGATAAGTGAGGAAAGTGAGTACAAGAGCTGTTTTTCATGTGCAGATACTTGCCAGATGTACTGCTGCTGGGCCTCCCTTAAAAGTCATGTATGTCAGACAGAGCAGTGGGATGCTGTACAGATGTATGTCAATATGTAGTGGGTAGTATGTGTCCATGGCACCCCTGTACCAGCAGTCATTATGTGTCAGGCCAGACAGGAGTGCTTGAATCCAATACCTATGGTGGCAAATGTATACCAGTCATTATGTGCTATGCCCATCTACATGGCTGTCTACATACATATTGTTAGGCCTGGTACACATGTTGTGCACTAAGGGATTATGTTTATACCTCTGGACTGTACTGGGTGTGTCCGAAGTTCCACATATATTGGCCAATATCTCTGCTGCTCTCCACAGGGGCATTACATGCTAGTGGCGGTACTTTACAATGATTTCCATAGGATGTCTGTCAGTATGAGCAGATGTCACCTTCCACACACACACCATGTCTGTGAAGACAATCCCAATGACAGTAGCAATAGTCTAGTAATATACCTGCTATATACCTGCTATACATACCTGACATCCCCTTGCACTATGACTTTGGGACTATAGGGGCTGGGGTAGGGCTACACTCCATGTCTAAGGGCATATGGTGGAAACATATGGACATATACTTATCCAGATAGCCATATATATATATATATATATATATATATATATATATACATATATATATATATATATATATATATGATTAAACATGTGTAGTACTTCCATTTACAACTGTAATGGCAACAACCAACTATGAATCCCTATATCATGTGGGCGTATTCCCTGTACATTCCCTGTGTGATGGACATCCTTCCTGTGTGTGGGCATCAATGTTACAGGCAGCAGGTAGCAATACTTCTTATAGGAGAGCCCGCACACACAGGGCAGCCACATATATGTAGGAGGATCAGGAAATACAGACAGACTGTTAGTAGTGTTGTGTTATGCTTTGTATAGTACTGGTGTTAAAGGGTGTGTGTGTGTGTGTGTGTGTGTGTGTGTGTGTGTGTGTGTGTGTGTGTGTGTCTGTGTGCGTGTGTACATACTAGTTTACCTTGGAATGCAGTCTGTCTGCATAGCGCACTACTGTGGGCCTATCCTCTTGCTGGACAGAGGTGTGCCTATCATGTGTTGTCTGTCCACCACACAGATCCTGTGTCAGATATTACACTGGCAGTGTGTGTGTTGCATGCTATCAGTATATGGCTGCATCCATTTGTGCTCCTGATGTCTTAATCCTGCATAAGGTATGTTGCAACACATCCTGTAACACCAGCAAGTTCCAGGGTGTGTAACAGCAATATTGCGCGTATGGCCCTGTGTCCCTGCCTTTGTCCTCCACATATATGGCAGGCTTTGTCCTGCTGGTATACGGTTAGGGGTTGTTAGGTAATGGCTTATCATTAATTACTGCTAGCATTTCTGCTATCATCCCAGTCATATCATGGACTCCCACAACATTTGTTGGTCAGGGTCCATACATGTGACATATACATTGACAGTACCACAAGTAATGAATGTCCCCCTAGGGCTTAACTACAGGGTGTAATTGGAGGCTGCTGAACTACATCTGATATTGTTGATTGTTACTTAACTTGAAGGCAAATCCTTTGTCTACTGTTGCATGAATTGAAGGGCTTTGCCTGGACACCATAGTATGTTATATATCTGCACTGTCTGCATCTACTGTTTTGTGTGGACCTTGCATCCATCACTGGTTAAATATTTCATATTCTATGTGCTGTCAGTAATGGCATACATTATTGTATAGTACACAAATAAAGATTGTCTGAGTATACATACCTCTGTGTCGTATCATGTCCTTTGAATTGTGAGTGGGTATATGCGTAATGTAAGTATTCCCTTTGTGGGGCTGGTTGCCACACTACACATGTCACAGGTACCAGTTACAGGGCTTGTGGATGAGGGATATATATTGCACCCAGTACGTCCACACTACTTCTACATATGTATGGCTACTAATACCTTTCATATATGTGTATGTACCCATATATCTCATATATCTTATCTATATACATATATATATATATATATATATATATATATATATATATATATATATATCTGAACATAATTTTCAATGTATAGATGTGTGTGCATATCTGTACCATTGTAATATGTACCCCTTAAACATTGTACATTCCCTATGGTAGAATGACTTTTCTGCATGATATATTACAGATATTGCCCTGACATGTACAGGTGACTTGGAGTATTGTAGCTGTGTTGTGGTGGGCACTGACGTGAAGTACTGCATGTGCTAGATATTGGATTGCACAGCATGTCCGTTAGGGCTGGGGGGGGTTACATAGCAGTAATTACCAGGTGTCCTTCATTTGTGCCCCCACCCCCATTAATTGTGCTTATGGTCTGTTATGGTGTACAGAGTGGTTCAGGATTCCATTCCCATGTGGAAATGCTATAGACATGTCTATCTGTATACATGTATATCTGCATAATTATATATGTGAAACCCCCATATATGGAGAGATAGATATGGACATTGATATAGCTCTATATATATATCTATATACATACATATATATATATATATATATATATATATATATATATATATATATATATATACATACATATATATATATATATATATATATATATATACACTGAACATATTTATCTATGTACAATTGCTGTTATATGGTTATTTGTGAGTCATAACCAATCACACACACACACACACACACACACACACACACACACACACACACATATATATATATATATATATATATATATACATATATATATATATACATATATATATATATATATATATATATATATATATATATATACATATATATATATATATATATATATATATATATATATATATATATATATACCTATAGCTGTCTATCTGTCTACATTTACAGATATATATATCTGTACATATATCCATGCATGTTCGGCTTATATGTGTGGCCTGTACCTCATTCTCTTGGCAATTGACATAGGTGACCTTAGGATTGAGGTGAGTCACTCGTGCCGACACATTCGTGTTTCAGACTTTTCATCTCCTTCAAAATATGTGTTCTACTACATATAACTTTGTAACTAGCAACATTTTAAGTGTATTAGAGCAATATTTGACAGATATCCCTATTTGTACCCACATTATGGCGTACTTTGTCCAGAATTCTTGCATTAAGAGGTTGTGTCGTATGATATTACTACATTTCCTGTGCTGTTGACTGATTGTGCTGGATGATATGTTTATGAAAATAAGAGGGCTATGTACATGTGCCATGGTTTACTGGTAAATCACGTAGTATATGATGTGCATTGTCCTGGGTTCGGGCCTTGCAGAGGCTGTATATGTTGTTGCTGGGCAGAACACCGGCTGTTTGATACAGAGTGAGTAAGGGACATTTGAGCGGTTGTACGAGGGTGTGCGCAGGTTTGTGCAGAGCTAAGCAATGCTAACCTCCGGTTGCATTTCCTTACACTCAGCTAGCTTCTACTTTGCTTAATCTATGTAGGCAATGCTTATCCCCACGCAAACACATGTACACACGCTTACAGCTGCTTATCTATGCTTACTACTGCTTATTTGTGCTTACACCTGCTTACTAGTGCCTTAGTCATTGTGACACCTCACATGTGCATTTAATGCAAAACTCCTGTTCAAATATAAATGTTATTTACTAGGTTATACAGCACAACGATGTCAATATACGGATTACACAAGGAAAATATAATGTGCTGCAGTGGGACTCGAACTGGGAATGCGTGCACGTTAGGCGGATGCTCTGCCCACTACACTATTGCTGTTCTGCTTCATTTGCATATGTCTACCACAATGTCATACCCATGTTTCCTTCCCCCAGCCCCTGAGCTCCACCTACACAGCATCCATCCATTCCCCAGTTGTTAGCCCTGCCATACCACACCTCCGCACATTTCCCTCTCTGCACGTCTTGGTAATCCTCCAGTATACTGTCTCAATCCAAGCATCTGCAGGCTCTTCATCCATTTAGTCCACATATGTACCAGCCTTCCCTTGATCCTCCTCTGATACTGGTGAAGACATTGATGTGACCCACAACTGTTGGTTCATCCCACCAGGGACGGACCTGTTGTTGTGTCAAGAGTAGACCTAGCTGGTCTACACTGTTTCTCCCACTGGTAGCATCCTGCCAGGGTTTTGAGAAGCAGGGGTTTGCTAAAACACCTGGTTAGCCTCATCTCCCGGTTCCACGGAACCAACGCTCCAGGTGTGACATTCTGTGCATGAAGCACGCTTGCACACCCCCGCGGTGTGCACCATATATCATTATTCTCTTTGGTATTATGCAAGACTACTGTTCTCACAGTTTGATTGGACAGGCACTGTTCTGTGATGCACATAGCCTGCTCATAATACTGTGGTTGAGCAATGGACACATGTTTGCTGGTATTAATCTACACACTTATATACATTTCCCATACTGTTGGATGACTGTGCTGGATGATGTGTTTGTGATCACAGCAGCTGAATGTGTATCCGCCATGGCTTAGTGGAACTCACATCGACTATAGTGTGCAGGGTCGGGGGGTTGCATCCTACCAGTGCAGATTATTTTGTTAATGGCCACAAGAACAGCTGTTGGCTACAGAGTGACTAAGGCACTGTAGAGCAATTGTAGGCAGGTATGTGCTGGTTTGCATGAAGCTCAGCATTGCTGACCTTTGGTTGCGGCATCTTGCATTGAGTTAGCTTCTACATTGCTTCACCAGTGTGGTAATTGCATACTGGCAGCCAAACAGGCTTACACCCACTTGCTCCCGCATACCCCTGTGCAACTTCATGTATTTAGTTCACATTTGTCAACCGGGACAATCTGACTGTATGCTTGTCCATTTTCAGTGGTGGCCCAGGCAGTAGAGCTCCACAGTGACCCCAGCTTCTAATTCCAATTAATACTGAGGTGTTCACATCATACAGAGTAACAGACATAACATAGCTACATCCCCCATTCTTCATGCTTAGTTTACGTTAACATGTCGGTGTTATCCATGCTTAGGTCAGGTTTACATGTCAGGTATGACTGTAGACAAAGGTCAGTTTAAAGTGATGTTGGATTCCAGTTTAACAGGTCTGGATAGGTCACATGCAGGTATTCTGGGTAGGTGTAGTTATTCCATACCTGTGTGGTACAGTAGAGGGGAATAGTGAAGGAGCAGGTAGGTAGGTAGTGGGGTGACATTGTAACTGCATAGTAGCCTGTAGGAATAATTGAATGGGGAGCAATAGGGAAGGTTTGTCAGATGTTGGGATTTGTATGCGAGGCAGGACAAGAGGTGTCAGTTTCACTAGTTAATGTAGTGGTATAGTTGGGGGGGGGGATTTCGCAAGATGGTGAGCCTGTGCTGATCCAAGTGTGCTTGTGGTGTTCCTCCATGTGTTATTTACATGTGTCCTGTGGGACAGCTGAGATAATACATGTGGGTTGGGGGGTTCCAGATTCTGGCAATATAGTGGGGGAAGAGGGTGTCACCTACATGTAACTTTAAACATTAATAGAAATGGAACAGGGGTTGATAGGTACATGGTGTGC